>NC_143562.1:53357500-53567500 GCF_054136105.1 Typopeltis vanoorti | reverse complement strand
TTTATATAATAAGTTGATGCCACTTTTTGTATGCTTATTTTTTAATAATAACAGAAAACTTTAATGAAAAAGAATTAAATATCTAATAATTACCAATTTATAAAAAAAATAATAACGACCTTAAAATTTTATAATGTATTTAATAGTACATTTATACACCTTCTTATGACTTCAATATTTCTGATTGTTAGTGTTTACTTTGTGTGTTTTGTAATTTCAGTGTTGACTGAGGGTAACGAATGGCAATACTCTAGAGCAGAGTTTCTCAAACTTTTCCTACCTTCACAAATCCTGAAATTCAAATTATTAACCTTGGTTATTTTGTAATGCATTAATTATTAACACATTACAATGTTAATAATTAATTATGGCATATTACAATATCAATAATTAATTATGGCATAATAATAAAAAGCATAAGTACACTTATGTATACGGTGTGACATATTGGCAAATATAAAATTACATTTAAATCAGTTATCAATCATTGGATAACTAATGAAATCTTGTAGCATATTGTAGTTTCCCAGACCAACATCATTAAATTATTTTGTGCTGATTTTCATTGACATATCCCATTCTGATCACCAAAAATTTATAATATTTAAGTACTTACGAGTGAATACAGACTTTTTCTCCTGTGTGCTGGTAGTTTTCCCCTCCTTTTGTACATCCTGGAGATCGCCTTGTAGGCTGGTGGTGGATGACTCACTATCTGCTGAGTCACAAACACCTTCAATAAGAGATATCTTAATACCAAAATTAAACAAAGTCCCTTGTCTCTTATTCATATTAAAATTTAAATCTGCAGTCCTATTACTTCAGTTTTGAGAACACAGATGTTATTAGGCGTTGTGGGTCTGAGCTTTTCGACATATTCACGAATCTTATTCTCCTTAGAATATTCCCATTATAAAATATTTATTCATGAAAAATGCTTAGAAAAACTAAAATGACAAATTCCAGGAGAACTTCTCGCGGAACACTTATTCACCTTCCGCGGAACCCTGCTGTAGCCAATGAAGTTTTAACTGAGGCTAGGCTATTGCCGTTACCCTGGGACGTAGTGTTTCGCTCTGTTAGGTTTCTTCCGAAATTTTGCTCCTGGAGAGGGGGGGTTAGATTTCGGGGGGGGGGGGGGGTTGCCCTTAGAGAGTATTTTGAGTCTCTGGGGGGGGGGGGGCTTCCTGCGCGGCCCATGAGGGAGCCCTGTCGATGGATGCTTTTCCCTGGAATATGAGCGGTTCTGCTCAATAGTGGTGGTGGGGGGGGGGGGAGGTGGCCGTCACTGAGTGGAACCAACGCTGAGTTGGACGGTCTCTCGGCTACTCGTAAGAGTGGTCTGGGAGATCGCCTAATTTTTGGAGATGGCTTTACATATTCAGTAATCAATGAAGTTTTAACTGAGGCTCGGCTATTGCCGTTAGATAGCCATGACTAGAGCTTTTACGTTTTTATTATTATTATTATTATTATTATTATTATTATTATTATTATTATTATTATTATTATTATTACGGGCGACTCCAAGGAGTCCTTAGACTCATCGAGAGAGGCCCTAAACATCATGTCCATCACAACTATTTCACATTCACACAGTATCTATCATACTTTGCCTTGAACTCACTCACCGTCATAGCACCCACAACAGACTCAGGCAGCTTATTCCACTCATTCACTACTCTAAAAGTAAAAAACCCAGCTCTAACATCCTTACTAATCACACACTTGCCCAGCTTCCATGATGTCCTCTAGTCCTCCCACCACCAGTCCTGTTCTCAAAAATATCCTCTAAATTAATCCTATAGAAACCCCTTCAGCAATTTGAATGTCTCAATCATATCTTCTCTTTTCCGCCTAGCCACCAATGTCTGCAACCCACAAATCTTCAACCTGTTTTCATAAGGTTCATTCCATAGACCTGCTATCATCTTGGTCACTCGCCTCTGGATCCTCTCAACCTCCTCCTCATCAAGAAGAAACCTAGGTGACCAGATCTGGACACAGTAATCTAGATGGGGGTCTTATCAAGACTCGATACAGAGGAACAATAACTTGCTTATCTCTGCTCGTTAAAGTATTCTTCAGCATCCAAGTGATTTGATGAGCTGATTTAGCCACTTTTGCGATGTTCCCCCTAAACTTCAACTCCCTATCCACCAACATTCCCAAGTCCCTGGCCTCATCAATCTCCTGGAATACAGTTCCACCAATGTGGTATACTGCTGCTAATGTTTTCACCCCAAAATGCATAACCTTACATTTTTCCACATTAAATTGACATCCATTCTCCTTAGCCCATACCTCCAATCTATCCAAATCATCCTGCAAAATTTTGACATCTTCTGCATTCACTATTTCCCTACCGAACTTTGCATCATCAACGAACAAATGAACCGTTCCTCTCAGATACTTCCCTATATCATTAATGAACAAATTAAACAGTAGTGGTCCAAGAACAGAACCCTGCGGCACACCACTAGTCACAGGCTGTCTTTTGGACTCCACTCCTGAGTAAACTACTCTCTGGTATCTCTCCATCAACCACCCTCCTATCCATCTCACCAACCCTATATCCATTCCCATTTATTGCAGTTTACGGATTAGACTTCCATGTGGTATCCTGTCAAAGGCCTTAGCCAGGTCCAGCAGTATCATTGTAAACCCTTATCCAGTCTCTGCTCGTCAACGTATTCTTCAGCATCCAAGTGATTTGATGAGCCGATCCACTTATCCAGTTCAGCCGTCACTGTGTTACAAAACGTGAGCAAGTTACTGAGGCATGATCTACTCTTCACAAAACCATGCTGTCCCCCATACAGTATCTCATTTTAATCGATCCATTCCTGTATTTTTTTCTTGACTACTTTCTCCAAGACCTTGACAACGACTTCTGATATGCTGATCGTCGGTAATTTGCAACAGTAGTCTTGGATCCTCCTTTATGCAGTGGAACTATTTTCCCCTCTTTCCACCCCTTCGGGACTAAACCAGACCCAAGACTCAGATTTAACAATAAAATCAAGGGCACTGACAATTCTTTAGCCGCTTCACGTAAGACTCGAGGTTCTGTAATAGACTATTTACCTCTACTTCATTCATCACAATTCCCGTATAAACTAATGGTTCCTTCATTCCTTCAATGTCACCACCTGGATGATATATTCTTGCAAAGTGCTCACTCAGTAATTCCACTATATCTACTGATTCAGTGACCTCCCTACCATCGGTGTTCCTTAAAATCATTCTGCCGTGTACAGTTTTTCTTTTATTAGCAGCATATTGAAAGAACTGTGTGGGATTCTCTTTAGCTTGCATGGCTAATTTCCTTTCGTAATAGGTTTTTGCTTTTCTCACCACACTCGTTACCCTTCTGGCCTGCGCTTTATACCGTTCATGTGCCTGCAGGTACCTCATTCTAAGTTGTAAAACTTGCCATGTGTGAAATTCATATAAAAAATCCGTTAATTATAACACAGCAAGGGATACTTTCAAGTTACATAAATAAGTATAATTTTATTATATACTATTATATACGGACGTATGGGTCGAAGATGGTATGTTATACAAAATAACATTATTTGAAAGTGGTCTGTTTCAACAGAAATCCCTACGTCGTCCTTTGTCTCATAACTTCGCACATACATGTTACAACAATGAAAATAAAACAACTTCCCACCTAGCTGAAAATATGTTTCATTTCATCACTGTAAAAGCTGATTGGGAAACCTCTGGAAGAATAGGACAGGATGAAATGCGTTTCATGAAATCATGGTTAGCCTAATGATACAATATAGCTGCCGACAGTTGGATCAAGAAGCAAGGGAACACCAAGTAGTCAAAGCATTTAACTAGACTTGCCGTTTTTTTTTTTTTAATTGTTTGCCAGCAGTTGGCGAGTTTTGACAATAATATAAAACAAACAATTTGCATGTTATATGAATTATTAGATTTAGTATTATATTATATTATATCATAATATGCCATCCCGAGTGGTTAGAGTGTCCGCTCTGCAGTCAAGAGGCTGCGGGTTCGAATCACGCCGTGGTTAATGATTGGCTGTGGACTAGTGGCGATGGTGTAGTTATTTGGTAGATTGTGTAGGCAGAGCTGTAGAGTGGATGCCCTCCATCGATGAGTCTTTGGACTCCCTGGAGGTGACAAATAATAATAATTATTATTTTATTGTAGTCATAATCACCTCTAGGAAAATTATGAATCATACAACAAATGAAAAATTTTGCTTAACACATTTACTTTTTTGGAGAAAATTGCTTTTACGTATTAGGCACAATTTACATACTTTTGCATTAGTTTTTTTTTTTTTTTTTGAGAGATAGACTGAGTCCTTGACTCTTACCCTTCATCTAATTGAAGAAAATTTGTGGATGGGCGTTATTGAGTTAAAAGATCTGGTAACAATAGCCGAAACTCAGTTAAAGCTTAATTGGCTACAGCATTTTTGCATTAGTCCTTAAAAGGACTGGCTTAAAGGGGCAAAGGAAGAATGGTTTTCATATTCCCCGTTATCTGTAGAGGACAGTGTAGGGATAACGTGTTATTGAGCTATATATAAATAAAGCTCTGATCATGGCAGGAGGATAACAGCAATAGCCGAGCCTTAGTTAAGACTTCATTGGCTACAGTATTGCCACCCATTACCCTTATCTAAAGGTAAAGCCGTCTCTAAAAATTCGGACGATCCCTAGGCCACTCAGTCGTGGGCGAAAGACCGTCCATCTAAGCCTTGGCTCCACTCAGTGATGGCCTTTCACCCACACGCCACCACCGCTCAAATTCCGAGTAAAAGCATTCACCGGCAAAGCCCCTCAGCAGGCCGTGCCGGAGAGCAGTCCCCCCGGAGACTCAAATTGCTCCCTTTAAGAGAGCGAACTCAAAACTCTAGAATCTCAGTGCCCAAGGTGGGGGGGGGGGAGGGAGGTAACAGCAACAGCCGAGCCTCAGTTGAACTTCATTCGTACAGCATTGCCATCCATTAATCCATTAAGGGTATTAATCACGGCACCTCACCCCTTTGCATTAGTTCCTTATCCTTATAAGGACTGGCTTAAAGGGGCGAAGCAAGAATGCTTTTCATCTTCCCCGTTATCTGTAGAGGACAGTGTAGGGATAAGGTGTTATTGAGCAATTAAAGCTCTGATCATGGCAGGAGGGTAACAGCAATAGCCTAGCCTCAGTTAAAACTTCATTAACTACAACATTGTCATCCATTACCCTCCAAGGGTATTGGATTGCGTCATTTTTGCATTAATTCTTAAAAGAACTGGGCGATGGACTGAGTCCTTGACTCTTTATCCCGTCATCTGAATGAAGAAAATCTGTGTGGATGGAGTGTTATTGAGCTAAAAAGCTCTAGTCATGGCTGGGTAACGGCAATAGCCGAGCCTCAGTTAAAACTTCATTTAAAACCAGGGTAACAAATGGCTACAGCATTGCCATTTGTTACCCTGGAAGTCCTGATTAGTAAGTAAAGGGTAAAATCTCAAAAAATCGGACGATCTCTAGGCCACTCCATAGTGGGCGAAAGACCGTCCATGTCTCAGCGTTGGTTCCACTTAGTGACGGCCGCCCCGTCCTAGCACCCCGACGGGCTCCCCGTTTAAGCAGAACCGCTCAGCGTTGGTTCCACTCAGTGTCGGCCGCCCCGTCCAAGCACCCCGACTACTGAGTAGAACCGCTCAAATTCCGAGGAAAATAATTCACCGACAAGAACCCCTCAGCGGGCCATGCCGGAGAACCCGGAGACTCAAGGTGCTCCCTTAAGGCAAAAACCCTAAGGGAGCGAACTCAAAAACTCACACCCAGGATAACAGCAACAGCCGAACCTCAGTTTACTTCCTCGGTTCAGCATTGCTAATTGTTACCCTGGAAGTCCTGATTAGTAAGTAAAGGGTAAAATCTCAAAAAATCGGACGATCTCTAGGCCACTCCATAGTGGGCGAAAGACCGTCCATATCTCAGCGTTGGTTCCACTCAGTGACGGGCTCCCCGACCACTGAGCAGAACCGCTCAAATTCCGAGGAAAATAATTCACCGGAAGAACCCCTCAGCGGGCCGTGCCGGAGAACACATTCCCCGGAGACTCAAAGTGCTCCCTTAAGGCAAAAACCCTAAGGGAGCGAACTCAAAAACTCACACCCAGGATAACAGCAACAGCCGAACCTCAGTTTACTTCCTCGGTTCAGCATTGCCATTTGTTACCCTGGAAGTCCTAAAAAGGACTTTCGAATTCATTTTTTTTTTTGCATTAGTCCTTATAAGGACTGGCTTAAAGGGGCGAAGCAAGAATGCTTTTCATCTTCCCCGTTATCTGTAGCGGACAGTGTAGGGATAAGGTGTTATTGAGCTATTAAAGCTCTGATCATGGCAGGAGGGCAACACCAACAGCCGAACCTCAGCTAGAACTTCATTGGTTACAGCATTGCCATCCATTACCCTCCAAGGGTATTGGATTGAATGAATCAATCACCCACTCTTTTTTTTTTTTTTGCATTAGTTGTGCCAGGTATATTTATTTATATTACTCTGCTTTATAAAAGAAAATGGTGTGTGAAAGTTTTCAATAAATTTTTTAATATTCCAAAGTTTCTTCATTATTAGTGAACTATAATAGATAGTATATCATAGTTTATAAGAAATTATAGTCTTGTAATTCTTATTTTCTTCGATTTTTTTTCTAAAACCATATTAGGGAAATCAGAAACTACTTAGATAAATTTATTCATCGTGAAAATATTGAGTTTAAATATTTCGATATAACACTATTATATCAATGATTTTATTTCAGCTATTTTCATCATTTGTTTTTCTTTATTCGTTAATTTAATTATATTAGTATACTATATTTAGTTAATTGTTATTAATATAAGTATACAATTTTTTAATTTCGAGAATTCACTTGAATAATGAGCACAATAATTATTAATTTGAATATTTTGTAAAATCTCCTTCCCTCATGATATTCGTACCAATATTGCATTTCTTAAATCTAATGGTTTTGCATTATTATACTTTAAAAAAAAAAAAAAACTGGAGGGCTTCTTTTAGGGTTAAAATTGATTTTTAGGCCATTTCAACAAGTAAGATTCAAGAATTACAACCCCGAGGTTACATTTCCCCCCCCCTGGTCTGGAGCTGGGGGACGATCAGTGTTCCGTGGATATATGACATTGAAAATGTCGCTTCTGAATTGTTAAATACTCATCCATTTCCCTTGTTGACTAGATGAAAGCAGTCACTTGTTATGCGTGAATTGAAAACTTATTACGTAAATTTATTTGCAAAACAAAAAGCACATAGAAGATTTATATTGTTTTGCATTGTCAGTAAAACGCGTTTATTCCGGTCCAGTTAACTCTTTTCATCCGAGAAATAAAGAAAAAAAAATCATCCAACTTGTTTTACCCATAAGTAACATCAAATTAATGTGTAACTACTAACGCCCTCTTTCGGTATGATTTCTACAAGTCTGGTTGTTCCCATAACCGTGTGGTGTCAAACCCGGAACTGATCGCGTTCTTCGTATGATAGTGGGTCATATCCTGGTTCTACGAATAGCCCACTAAGAACAGGGGGGGGGAGTAGGTAATGGACGGAAGGAGGAGAGAACAAGAACTCGTTACAACTCGACAAGGTGGCCACGCCGCTGTCAACCACCTTTTGCAACACGTGTTCGTAGTACATCCCTGCTTTACTCATTGCCTGCAGGGAAAGAAGGAGAGATAAAGACAGACGGGGGAGGCTACGAGACTGGTCTGCTAGCAATATGAAGGTCAGGGATGTAGAAAAAAAAATCATAGAAGCGTGGAGAAGTAGACACGCTGTTTGTTAATCAGCGTCTCTGGGTCACGAACCTATCGCGCTGTCGGAACGATTGTGGTGTCGGTGGTCAGTTAGTTATCGGATGCAAAGGACAACAGCCGGATAGCTAAACATGATGTCTATCGTAAGTACAACAGTTGCATTTCAATAACTTTTTATTTTAATAACAGTATATAGATTTGTTGGAGTATGCTTAGTTAATATTGCATTCGTTGTGACAGATGTTTTAATAATGTCGCCCTGTGAGCGAAGCCCACACTGTTAGAACTTCAAGGCAGTCTCAATATTATTCTGATAGTAATCGATATTCCAAAATTGAATAATGAAAATAGTACAGAATTAGGGTTAGCTATTCCCCTTTAGCGTAATAGGAATATTTTTAAAAAAAATTGTCTAAACACCACATCCTGTTTTTAAGGATTTTTTTTTTTATTGTCTAGTTGCATTCATGTGTCACCTCACGCATTTAATCTCTTCATAATCTCAGTGGATATTAATCAAATTTACTACTTCTGCATACTAGTTTAGCAAGTGGTCAAAATTTTGTGACTGCAAACTTCCGTTAAAAGTGAATTTTTCTCTTTATATAAATTATTAATTTAAAATTTATAAAATAATTACTTAAAAAAAGATGTATTATTTAATTCTTTTTTTTATAAAAGTTTTTAATCAATATCTTTTTTAACGAAATTATTTTAAACTAATTTATTATTATAACACCTTTTTATTTATAAGGTACTTTACAATAAAATATTAATATTGCAAGTTTACTTTTGGTGCGGAGGGTGATTAATTCATTCAATCCCATACCCTTGGAGGGTAATGGATGGCAATGCTGTAGCCAATGAAGTTCTAACTGAGGCTCGGCTATTGCTGTTACCCTCCTGCCATGATCAGAGCTTTAATAGCTCAATAACACCTTCTCCCTACACTGTCCTTTACAGATAACGGGGAATATGAAAAGCATTCTTGCTTCGCCCCTTTAAGCCAGTCCTTATAAGGACTATAAGGACTTACATTTGGTGCGTTTTGTCCATTAAACTAGACGTCTTCATTTATCGGACTTCAGCTTTCAAATTTCCCTAATTTTGTATGAAAACTAATGATTTTCAAATGGCATTGTATGTGGAAAATTATTTGTCTCTCTTATGGACAATATTCTATTATTCCGTAATTATATTTCATTAAGGATTCCAATGAAATATAATTCACAAGCGACTTGTTATGTAGTTATATTCATATCTACTTATGAGTAGTACTATTTGTAAATGATATTAAAGCAACTGATATAACCGTAAGAAAGAACATATCTTAAAACCCTTTAGCCGAGGGGTCTTTAACCTTTCAGACAGTACGGGCAGCATTAAAAATTTAAATGAAGCCCGCTGGCAACTAAACCATACTGCCGTATTTAGAATTGTAGGATGCTTTCCAGATTCACAAGGAATGCTGTGCATTTGATACTTCACATAAAATCCTATAAAAATAAACAAACTCAGCTTTAAGTGCGTAGGTAGGAGTCGGGTTCATGATAAGTAAATACAATCAATACTTGAAAAAAGATAATTTAATGAAGAAAACATTCATTTTTTACAACGTCAATGGGCAACTTGGCAATGCTTTTCCTTGACCAGCTTGTCGATGTTGGCATTAATGTTGGAAGTCGCAATACGCAGAGTATTCTCGAGATGTTGGTCTGTAATCTGAGTTCTTGTCTTGAACTTCACATGCTTCATTCTGGAGAACTGCTCACATAAGTATGTGCTTCCTAACAAAGTGCACATCTTCCAAGCATGCCGGCGGAGATTAGGGAATGCGTCCTCAGAAATGTAGTCTTTGTAAAATTTAAGCAAGGGCGCATTGAATAATTTTTCTGTCAAAGAAGAGTTGTATTGGAGTTCAGGCAGCTCCATTTGTACTACTGAGCCTGGCATTTCGGAAGCATTGACACTGAATGGCATTGAAAATAAATCTAAAGAAGACTGTTGGTACGAAAATCACTAATCTCTCTTCGAACTCGCTTCGCAACACGGCTAATTTTTGTAGCGTATTCATCAAGAGACGAACAGGGACTCAGCGAGAAGCTGAAAATAAGTTGTCTTTTTTTTGTGAGTTGTGCCTCCCAAAGTTTGAGCTTGGCCACGAAAGCTTTGATGTGATCAAACAGAGTATGCACCAGTTGATCTTTGGATTGTAGCCGCGTATTTAGGTCATTCATATGTAACGAAATGTCGGTCACAAAGGCAAAGTCTGTCATCCACTTCGGATCGTTAAATTCCGCAATCGGATTCCCCTTGGTTTGCATGAACTGCTATAGTTCGCTTCTTAAGTCAAAGACTCTTTTAAGAACCTTCCCTCTATTCAACCAACGCACATTACTGTAATAAACCACATCGCTGTGATCCGCTTTGCACTCTTGGGTCAAAAACTCTTGGAATTGACGATGATTCAATCCTATTGCCCTAATAATGTTGACGACAGTCATAATAACTTTCATGACATTCTCAAATCCACAAATCCTCAAAAACACAAATTCTCCTGGTGGATTAAACAGTGGTAATGGACGAAATCTTTTCTAGTTCCAGTTCTTTCCGTAGCAGTGCAACAAACCCTTCGTCAGTACCTTTCGTCGTTCCCTTCATAGGTACGAGCGCAAGCAGTTCTTCTGTCACATTGAATTGTTGATCAATGCCACGGACAAAGATAGCCAGTTGTGCTGGATCCTTCCCATCTGTGCTCTCATCTAAAGCAAGTGAATATGACGTAAATTCGAACGACCGTTTTTTTAAAGTTCCTTCAATGTCATTGGCAAGTTCTTCGACACGTCGTGCTACCCTTACCCCAGACAAACTCGGTTTTTTCAACACTTCCTTATTATTTGGGCACAGAATTTCCCCAGCAGCGATGAGACACTTTTTCACAAACTCGCCGTCCAAGAAGGCTTTTGATTTTTTAGCAATTTTTTCAGCTATTACATAACTTACTTTGACGCGCGCTTCGCTCTCTTTCCTCTGTCTTTTAAACGTACCCTGCTGGCATTTTAAATCAATCTAGAGACGGTTCACTTTGACCACAGCCTTGAAAATTGATCGAAACTGGACGCATGCTTTGTCTCATAGTGTCGATTTATATTGTATTCTTTTGATACTGACACTGACTCACGATAAATTAAACACACTGGCTTATCGTCGATGGGCACAAAAAAGTACAAATTGGTCCACTTTTCATTAAAAACTCGACAAGAATCACTTGATTTACGCTTTTTACTCGTAGAACCCATAGTGATAGAAGGTGAACCCAAAAAATGATCCAAAATGGCCGTGTAACGGTTATCATCCACTGAATATGTCTCACACTAATGAAAAAAGTCTGGCGATATAAAATCACAATAGGCTATGACTGACACGACGAACCTGCGTGCGCTTATACACGAATATCACACTGTTCACGACTGACTGACTATGGATGAGATCCTCTTGTATTTATATGAAAATAACGAAGTATCGAGAACCTTCGAGATGTATCTGGACGGCACTAGACAGCGCACTCGAACGAACTACTGCTTCAGCCATCTACCTGCGACGTTAGTACTAAAGTACCGCTTGACGCTGGTAGATGGCTGAAGAAACATGTCTATTTAATATCTATTTTTATAGGATTATGTAAAGTATCAAATACACAACGTTCCTTGTGGATCTCGAAAGCATCTTACAATTCTAAATACCGCAGTATAGCTTAGTGGCCCGCGGGCTTCATTGAAATTATTTTTCATTTAATCGCGTTTTAATGTTAAGTAGTTATTTTTTCAAAATGGCCGGTGGGCCACGGCAAAGAGGCTCCGCGGGCCATGCGTTGAAAACCCTTGCTTTAGCCCCATATAGTTGTGCTATGTGCTGAAAAATATAATATATTTTTCAGCACATAGCACAACTTTTCAGCACACCCTCGTGTCTGTTGTCTGTGTGCGTGTGTGTATATGAAATAAATTTAGAATTCAGTTTGATTTACATATTGATATTGAAAATAAATTGAATGCCAAATTAATTAAGTATATTATAAATTAATTATAATAAAATTATAATCACTATAAGTTATAATTTATTAATGTTTGCTTTATAAATTACAATAAATTTTGTTTTATTTTGACTTATTTACCGAAGTCTTGAAAAATAAATTAATTTTCTTTCGCACTTCTTTTATACTTATAATTCTATTTAAATTGAATAAACAATGTGGTAGGTTTTTTGAGATTGTTTATTAAATTAAAACAAAAGATTAAGTCTTTAAAAGTAATATATATATATATATATATATATATATATAAAACCCATTTAAGTAAAATATGAATATGAATTTGTCATTTTTTGTTGTTGTTGTTCTTAAAGTATATTGTTCATTGTTTCAATCTGGTCTAACGAAAGAAATGTTGATAGATAGCAGACATGAAATTAACGTTTGAATAAAATTATTCTCCTACCAATTTTCATAATGTCTGTGAATAATTCTGGCGGATTACGAGACAAGTATATTTCGAAATAGATTTCAGTTAATAACCAAAAGAAACATAACCTGAATAACGAGTCGTAACAAATAAATTTGTTAAACCTGATAACAGTATAAACCTTTCAAGTAGTCAAAGTTGAACGAATAGTCTACATTTTACCAATAAAAACACTCCGAAAGATGAAGCACCCAATGTCTAGTAAAAGATGTAAACAGAAATGATTTTCACCTCCCGGTGTGAGACTACACCGGAGGCTAGAAGCGACATCGTAAATTTTTCCTTTTGGCGTCCAAGACAGTGTTTTTGGATTATCTAGCCCTCAACGTACTCATACTAACAGCGATAATTTTCCAAGAAATTCCTTGAGTTGGATTCACATAAATATTTTCTTATTTTAAGTGATGAAATATATATTTTCGTACTGAGAACAACGTGTTTAAAACTGATTTCCTTAGGGGGAAAAATACTTCATTAACATGTACAGGAGTGTATATTAAGGCGACAGACCTTAGTAATTTAAGTTATATTTCTTAATTTTCCAGTAAATATAAAAATTTGTTTTATTAAAAGAAAATATTTTCAAATTTTTTTTTTTTTTTTATAAAATTTAACTTTATTAAGCTTTTTTTTTTATTATTTTATAAAAAGGTTTATACACCATACTTTTAAAATATTAACTATTGCTTATAGGCATCGACAGGACAGAATTAAGCTTTTGGAGGGTAATGGATGTCAATGTTGAAGTTATTATATTATTATTATTATTATAAAAACCTCCATGGAGTCAAAGACTCATCGTGGGAGGTCCATGTTATACATACACACAGTTTATCATACTGTGCCTTAAAGTTCTAACTGAGCTATATTACCCTATCCATACATTTTCTTCTGCTGATAACGGGGAATATGAAAAGCATTATTGCTTCAACCATCCAGACCAAAAAATAAATAAAATAAAATTTCTAATAATTGTTGGATGCAAAAGCAATTGTTTTGTTCTTTTTTTTGATTGTTGTCGCGTGAGTTTGGTATTTTGCGTAGAAAATTATTTTTACAATACAATGAGAAGGAATTGGTTAAGTCAATTAAATACCAGGCTGTTATTCATGTTATGCTCAGTGAACTACAAAAATCACATTTATATTTATATAAAAAGCAGGTTTTAATTTAATTTATGATGAAAACCTACAAAAATCAATATCGTACGAAAGGAAATAACATAAATGAAAGTGGACATACTTGGAGCTGGGGGAAAAAAAGAGAGGGAATGAACCATTGTGAGTAGGAAATATGATCAACTGTACAACTATTCCCAGGATGCTAAAGATCCCCTGTCACGTACTAGTTCATCCCAGACCTTCGTCCTACTAATCTATAAGCATTACATTGGAAGCAGTGACCTCGTTTCCGAGGGAAAAACATCAGCACACGTGACGGAAGAAAAAGAGGTCATCTCCTGAGTCGAGCAGTGGGTGAGTAGCCAGGTGAATGACTTGAAAGATTTTCTAGGTCCGTTGTGAACACCTATTCAGAAGAATCATGACGTGGGTAGGCTGTTAAATAGTTTATTATAAAAGATAGCAAAACAGTTACAAAGGATTTATATATCATATAACAGTACGAAATATTGAAATACTTCGTTTTGTTATACGGAAATTATAAGAGTATTGGTTGGTTGAAAACAGAAGCATTAAAGATGAAATTCACGTATGACTTTTCTTTTTCTTTTCTTTTCTTTTTTTTTGTTCGAAACATGATTCCACCCTGTCGATAATAACAGATACCTTAATTTGACACATACCTCTGACATTACTAACTCTGCATAGTTGAAAATTGCTTGAAGAACAAAGAAAAACTCCTCTGACCTTAAAATTTCAAAACCGTGTATCAAATTTTGGATACATAATTGATAAACCTGATAAAAAGTATCATATCGCCTTAGAATATTTTTATTTCGTAGAAGAAAGTGACCATTAAAGATATGAAAAAGAAAAAAAGAATAAAATTTTAAATGACACTTCCATCCAGGAAGTGTCATTTTTAACTTTCTGTCAAGAAGTTAAAAAAATATATTTTTAGGTTTTAGTTCTTTGATCAGACATGGAAGCACATCAATTTTTTTAAGCTGATGGGCCGCTATGTCTGATTTAGAATTTGAATTAAATCCACTGCATTATTATCTGTTTAAATTACTTTATCCAGTGGTCTATAAGTTGATATTAGTTTCTAAATGTCATTTTTTATAGTTAAAGATTATTAGTGCGAACACAAACTGAAATTAGTTTCAAGAATGTGGAGAAATTAATATATTATTTAAATATGATTAATATTCTGCTAAGATAAAGATTAGCAGAGTTATGGTCTAACAAACCATTCCACACATCGGGAACCAAATAATCTGACAACATAACATAAGCTCTAGTCCAAAATAATCTTTAAAACTACACATACTCGTATTGGCCATTGAATCAACAGCGTTGATCACAATTGGAAAAACAAAGGATCTTTCGGAGTTCGTAAAAGGGCTTATGGTTGGTGCCCATCTGACTAAAGCCACGATTTTGAAAACAGCAGAGCCGACTGGGTTTTCAAAAGGTGAGCTATTCCGGGTGTTTAATCAGTGGAAAAATAACCCGCATTTCTTGTCTAAGAATGTTCCTAATTGCGTTCCCAAGACAGTCGATTAGGAACGAGATTGTCGTTGTCTGCAAAGGATTGTACAATACAGAACTTGCTGTGTGTAGCAACAGACAAGCTTTCAGTGAAGACTGTTCTCGAGCCATATCTCACCGAACTATACGCAAAGAATCCAAGACGATCTGTACTGGCAGTCGTATGCATGTACAGAAACCACTGATGAATAAAAGTTTTTAATTGAGTGTGTAATATTCGATCAGCAACAACAGCAAATACTACAGTATTACAGATTTGTCTTCGATATTTTCTATCTAGACATAAAAAAGTTGATTATTATTATTATTATTATTATTATTACACATGTAAGTATATCCATCAGTCCAGATGAGTTCAGGTAGGTGGTAAAAACAGCCAATTCTTTAAAAATCATACAAAATAGCGGGGAGTAACTCTCTCTCCTGTTCTGGGGACGGTCTCCTGAATATCTACTGATTGGTCGAACGCTACAATCATTTATCTAGCGAAGCTAGGGAAATGACATTTAAATTGTAATGTAAATTAAAATACAGTTTAAATTGTATTTGTTTTGGTACTGTGGAAGAGACAAAACGGTTAAATGTTAAGCGAGCTATCATCATAATGAAATTCATAGATTCTGTGCGAAAAAGTTCTTTTCATAACCAGTTAAAGTAGGATTACATCATGGAGAATATTAAAACGAAACAGTGACTGTCACAGTGCTTTAAAATTACATTAATTGGTAAAAACTCATCACATACATCAGTCCTTACATGCACGTGTGTTTTCGTATTGGGTACATTGTTTCTTATTTAGCACGCTGTGGAATGGCCTCAGTTTTGGAGGAAATTAGCTACTTATCGATTGAAAAAAAAAAAAAAAAAGTTATTGGAAATACGACAACTTGTTGAGCATTTGTGGAATGAAAAGGCATTACCTTATAAGATTTTTTAAATTATATTATTTTCTTGTTTTCTCTCTCTTTTTTTATTAGGATGAGAAATAAAAAAAAAACATTAGAATTAAACTTATTTCTTTCTTTTTACGTTTCGGAATTAATTCTTGCAAAAAATATTTTTTGAATTTTTTTTATGTATAGCATTAAAATTCATAAATTATACATACATACATCTTCAAGACCCACCTTTTCTAATTAGGTTGTGGGGGCAACGGCTGCAAGACGAACTTCCAATGGTCACGATCCTCTGCCACCAAGCTCTGGTGTGCTGGTGGGATTCCCAAACGAGTCCACCCGAGGTTTTGGATACAATCTATCCAGCGAGTCCATGGCCTTCCACGTGGCCTCCCACACTCTGGCTTGGCAAAGAGGGCCTGCTGAGGGAGCCTCTCTTGTGGCATTCTGACCAGGTGCCCGTACCAACGTAACTGTGATCTCTCAACATGGAGAAGCAGCGGTTGAGTATTGAGAGTTTCCCGAATTGCAGAGCTTCTGACACTGTCGAGTCTTGTCAGCCCCGCAACCCCTCGAAGGAACCTCATTTCAGCCACTTGGATTCGTGTCCGCATTCTTTCGTCATTACCCAACTCTCATGAGCATACGTGAGGATGGGGACGTAGACTGTATTGAAGACAGCCAGCTTTGCCTTCTGGCTTAACTCCCGCTTCAATACTACCGAACGGCCAAGCTCCCGCAATATTGAGCTTGCTAAGCCAATTCCAGTATCTAGCCCTACGTCCCATTTTCCATCAGTCGTGAATATGGACCCAAGATATTTAAACTTCTCCACCTGTCTCATTGGGACTCCACTTACATTTAAAGTGCACTGGGATGGTTGTCTTGAGACCACAAATGTTTCAGTTTGGGCCACACTGATCTTCATTCCGGCGTCTGCATAAACAGCTACAAACCTATCCAGAGTCCGCTGGAGGTCATCTGTGGAAGAGCTAAGCAGAACTAGGTCATCTGCAAAAAGCAGACGTCCATTGCTACATCTTCCAATTCTGACACACTCACTGCCTCAGCTGTGCCTATCGATCCAGTCCATAAATATTATGAAAATGAGGGATGACAGAACACATCCTTGGCGGAGGCCAATGGAGACTGTGAAAGGTTCAGACTTTGTGCTGTTTACCCTGACACAAAACTCTGGGCATTCATATAGGAACTTGATGGCAGCTAATAGTTGGCCATCCACTCCATACTCCTGTACTACTTGCCAAAGCTTATCCCGAGGAAACCGGTCATATGCCTTCTCCAAGTCCACAAAACATGTGTAGACATTCTTGGCATATTCCCAAGATTTCTCAAAGACTTGCCTTAAAGTGAAGATTTGGTCAGTTGTGCTTCTACCAGTACGAAAGCCACATTGTTCTTCCTGGAACTTTGACTCAACTATGCGCCTGCACCGTCTTTCCAAGCCCTTAACATACACTTTCCCAGGCAGGCTGAGCAGAGAGATGCCACGATAGTTACTGCATTCCTTCTGGTCTCCCTTCTTGAAGACTGGTATTATTATGCCTGTCTGCCATTGCTTTGGTGCTCGTCCAGATATCCAAGCAGCCTGACACACTCGAGTCAGCCAGAGAACACCGTCTCGATTTAAGGCTTTTAGCATTTCTGGTCGAATTTCATCATCGCCAGCAGTCTTGCCGATTTTAGCGATTTAATTGCTAAATGGACCTCTTCTGCTGTGAGACTAGTCATTGCCCCTATCTGCTCCTCTAGGATGTCCACAACTGCTGGGACACCAGGGTGAAGAAGGCTCTCAAAGTATTCCCTCTATAAGTGGAGGATATCCTCGGTTGTTAAAAGTGCACCATCAGAGGCCTTAATTGCACTTGCTGTGCACGATTTCCTCTCTCGAAGGCGACGGATGGTTTACCAGAATACTTTGTTTCCATTTGCATAGGATGAGTCTAATCTTTCTTCAAAGGATCATTCCGAAGTCTTCTACTTTGCTGTCTTTATTGCCTCAGCAACAGCTTTTCGTGCGTCAGCATACCGCAAACGCATCTCAGGTGACCTGACCCTAAGCCATGTTAGATAGGACTCCTTTTTTGCCCGGATAGTGTTTTGGACTTCTTGGTTCCACCAAGATGTCCTTTTCGTACTGCTCGTTGCCACGCAGAGCCGCTTTCTGCCACAGCATGAAAGTGCAGAGGCAGTGACAGCTGTTCTGAACAGCTTCCACTCTTCCTCAACATCTGCAGTATGCTTGGGAATCTCTTTGAACCTGAAGGAAATATCACCTGTAAAATTTTTCCTCACAGCCTCATTTTCCAATGCCTCCCATTTCACGTGGTATAGCTGCTTAGGCCTACCAGTGTTGATGGTAGCATCTGGTTTCTGAAGCCGTAGAGTGCAGACAACAAGGTGGTGGTGAGTTGACAGTTCTTCCCCTCTTCTCACACGAACTTCCTACACTGAGGAAACTAGGTCTTCTGAGGCTATAAAGAAGTCAATCAGAGTACAGGGATACACTAAAACTTTATTCTAGTGTATCCTTGTACCAGATATACATATGGACTTCTCGGTGCTGGAAGAAGGTATTCATTATGGACAAGTTGTTAGTACAGCAGAAGTCCAATAATTTCGACCCATTCGCGTTAAGGTCAGGGGCGCCGTTCCTCTCAACCACACTCTTCCATGTCTGGTCATCTGTTCCAACATGTGCATTGAAGTCACCCATTAGCAGGACTGATTCCATGTCTGCCACCCTGTCAAAAGCAGCATCCACTTCCTCTAGGAAGGCAGAGTATTCTGACTCCAGATTAGGTGCATAGGTTTGCACCACAACCAAATCATGGTTTTTCATCCTAAGCCTTAACACACATTCCCGTCTCCCCAATGGGATCCACTCAACAACACAGTCTCACAGCTGGGAGCTTGTGAGTATCCCCACACCCGCCTGAGCAGACATTGTCGGGCTCACACCAAAGTAGTAGAGCTTCCACCCCTTATCCAGGTCGACAGTTCCAGAGCCTCTCCTCTTGGTCGAAGAAAGCGCGACTAAGTCTAGCCGGTAGCGCTTGGCTTCCTCGACCAGTTCCAACTCCTTCCCCTGTCAGAGAGAAGATGTTCCAGTTGCCTAAAGCCATAGTCTGGTGCCGCTGTCGTTACCAATTCCGTCCTTTTGCAGAACCATTTCTTGCGCTGCCCCTAAGCACCTCCCCATACGGGTAGCGGGCCCATTGATGGAGTGTCCTCTAACAGAGTGCTGTCCAAGGGAGACTGTAACATATTTTTCGAACGGGTCCCTCTGCCTAAAACCAGAATGCGTCCCTTGGTAACCCGCACGACGGACGATGCGGTATTATTTTTTGATGGCCTGATCATGTTATTACAGTGTTTGATAATGTCCTGTTAGCACAAGACGAAATGACACAACAAAATAGGAAAGATACCCCTCGAATACTCTAATAGCATTCGGTGGAAGGAGCAAGAAGAGAAGAAAGAAAGAAGCAAGGGAGGAAGAGGAGGGACCAGTCTACAGATAATATAACAGATGGATATTACATGAAGTAAGGCATGGTCCAGTATCAGGTACCTCGGGTTTGCCACGCCCGTACTCACTAAAGTGAGCCCCTGAGGCTATTCATAAATCATAAATTAAATCAGTAATAAATTAAACCAAATAAATAGATAAGTAAATAAAGAAAATTTAAGTAACAAAATTAAAACTCTTTCTAAAACATCTCTTTCATAATTTTTTTTATATCTTACATAAATGTTTGTGAATCCTGAATACACCACAATTATTTTCGCATATTGATACTAGTTGAAATAAAATTGAATAAACAATTGCTTGACGGGTGGCGAGGTCAACCGTGAGATGCGGTGATTAATACCATTGGAGTGCAATGGATGGCAATGCTGTAGCCAATGAAGTTCTAATTGAGGCTCGGCTATTGCTGTTACCCTCCTGCCATGATCAGAGATTAATAGCTCAATAACAGCTTATCCCTACACCGTCCTCTACAGATAACGGGGAAGATGAAAAGCATTCTTGCTTCGGCCCTTTAAGTCCGTCATTATCATTATAAGGACAATTGCTTGGCCAGAAAAAAAAATCTTTATTCTTTAATTAGTGGGATTTACATTGGACGTACTAATTTTCACATTCAAATATTACTTGAAGCGAAATCTTTATATATATATATATATATATATATATATATATATATATATATATATATATATATATATATATATATATATATATATATATATATATATTATTATAACAAAATAATAAGTTGTCTTTTAATACTTTTATATCAGCGTAATATACATTTATCGTTTGTTTATACAATATATATATAATTAAATGTAATTTACACCGTGTTTGTCGAATAATTAGATATGCCCATCAACAGCAAACACTGGCCGAGTAATATCACATTCTAGGAAACTCGTAGCAAAGGTGGAGCAAGCTCCATATAGATACACTGTCGACTTAAACTCACGCACTAAAGCGGGTATTTCAGAATTGGTACTGAATTTCCACCTTATTGGAAGATAAGAGGGTTGCCCGTTGGAACTTCTTTTTGTCATTGCGTATGTTCAGAAAGCTAACTTTCTTACAGATTCGACCGCTGCTTACTGACTGGAAAAAAAACATACGAACACATATTCGAGTCATTGCTCTCTATAATATCATCATTAGCTGGAAATGAAAATGGAATCATGCACTTGAGAACCGTCAGTGTTGTCATGGAAACATGAAATTTGCATTTATCCTAGCGGACCACAAAGAAATGTTATTAAACGTATTATACTTTTAATAACATTTCTTTGTTGTTACTTTTAATAACATTTTAAAACAAAAAAATTAATACTATTAATTTTTTCGTTTAAAAAAAAATGAGGATCTCTGATTTATGAAAAAATGGAACCTAAATAAATAATGCTCTAATTAATACCAGTAAGAAACGTTTACTTTTAGTCTATTTTAATGAATGATTTTTAAGTCATTTTATTTAAAGATATTATTTTAAACCACTTGGATAAAAATAATTATTTTCGCTAATTATTTTGAAATTTAATGAGGTTATTTAAAAATAATTTGCGTATTGTTCATTATTCAGGCGAATCATGATTTTTTTTTAGATTCTTTGAATCGCTATTCTTGTCTTAAAAACAACAACCTTTATTTATTTTTTTTAAATATCTTTATTATGATTTTCAGGCAAAACTCTTTGGTTTCTTGTCCTATGTGGTGGCCGTAACAACTTCCAAATTAATCCCTGCAGTTGAAGCTCCACCGGAATTGGTGGCCGACATTTATAGAAATGCCCCGCCCATCATCCGAGCTGCCTTGGCCAATGTCGGACTTGTGAATTCTTCCCAAAACCGTCCACCACCACCAAAAACAGTACGACGACCTCCATATTATAAACCCGTTCATCCCGGTGTTCCTTCCGAATATGCTGGATCACATGCGCAGTTCCAACCGTCTCTTCCTCGAGACGCTCCCATCTTCTTCAACGGTGTTCCCGCAAGTGAAAGATTCCAAAACCCACAGATTGTTCTTCAGCAACGTCCTCGGAATCCTTTTCCTGTGTTTCGTCGTCAACTCCCTCTTTCTCCTGAACTGCGTTCGTCTCCTTCTCGCTCGGCTCCTGTCGTCGCACACTCCGTGAGACAGCGGCAACCTCTTCCGAGGCCAAAAATTAACCAGCGTCCACACTCCGATGATTTATTCAAAGTTCCCCATTTCCAGATGCCTAAATTTCAGTACGGATTTGTTCCCGTGTCTTCCACTGCGGCGTTCCAAAAGGCCAGTTCCGTCACGGTGCCATCTGCGGAACCTGTGAATTTAATAGAAAGTCCTCCAGCAATCCAAGAACCGACACCAAGAAAAGAGACCGATAGAGTCGATAAATACGGAAGGAAATTGATTGACGATGTTCTCATTACATCGTCGAATACCGTTCCTCCCACTGGACTTTACTGTGGAGGCAACAATGATCTTGGATGGTGTGATTTAGGACAACATTATCCAAGGTATGAATATGGAAATTTAAAGATATCTCTACACTGTTAAATAGTGAATTTCATTACTATTGTGGTGCCATCTAGTACATAAATAATATACTAATAAGTTATCTGGAATTTTACTTATGTTAATAATGTAAATATATGCTACTGTTATTACAAATACAAAAATTGTGCTTTTCGTAATATCTTAGATTTATTATGCTAGATTCGTTTCGCAATTTATTAATAAAATCTGATAATTTATCGATGATAATGAAATTATAATAATTTCATTAATAAATAATCTAAAATCATTAAACTGTAAGATTATAACTATATTTAACTGCCTATTATCGAACTTGATCATGTGTACTATGCTTGAAATATTTCGTATTGTTTAGCGCAATCTACTGTCATTTGAAGTAAATCCAGGTTACATAATTATTACTTATATAATATTACGTAACTAATAATTTCAATTCGATAAAAAATGAGTTCATTATGCTCTTTAGAACAATGAATCATTGTCTCTTGTGATTGCACCTAACAGAAGCAAGCATTTGTTTCTTTAGTAGTGGCACACCTGGCTACAACCAGGAAGAGGTCACTTGTAAATATCGATCAGTATTAGAACTGTGCCGTGCCCTTGACCTCTACGGTCTACATCCGAGCAGTGAAAAAAAAATAAAAGAAACAAAACATGATTATATATACTTAAAATTTCACCGACGACCGCTGCTTGCTGAAAAACAAGTCTTATGAACTAAACTCGATTAGCATGCTTGATTACCTAGATGTGTATCCCAGAATGGCTGACGTAACCATTCACTCCACTGTGCAACCAAAATATGGCGACCTCTTAGGAAAGCTTAAGTATGTATTGCTTTAAGCAATATAACATAGCAAGAATATAAGCAATAAAATAGTTATTTTATATAACTATTTATATATTAGCAAGAATATGAGCAATAAAATAGTTATTTTATATAACTATTTATATATTATATTAGCGATGTTTAAGTAAAGCCAACTCTAAAAATTAGGACGATCCCTACACCACTCCATAGTGGTCGAAAGACCGTCCAACTCAGTGACGGGCTCTCCCACCACCGAACAGAATCGCTCGTATTCAGTAGAAAAGCATTCACCGACAAAGCCCCACACCGGGCCGTGCCAGAAAACACTTTCTCCGAAGACTCAAATTGCTCCCTTAAGGCAAAAACCTTAAGAGAGCGAACTCAAACTCTCGAATCTCTGAGTTCCAGGGGGTAACAGCAACAGCCGAGCCTCAGTTAGAACTTCATTGGCTACAGCATTGCCATCCATTACCCTCCCTGAGTACCCATTTTAGTCGCCTCGTACGACATGAGCTACATTGGTGCTATTCTTTTCCTGGCCACCACAGGAGAATTAGCAAGAATATAAGCAATAAAATAGTTATTTTATTTCTTATAACTTCAGTTATAAGCCTCTGATGGTGCACTTTTAACAACCGAGAAGGATATCCTCCATAGATGGAGGGAATACTTTGAGAGCCGTCTTAACCCGGGTGGCCCAGCAGTTGTGGACATCCAAGAGGTGCAGATCGGGGCAATGACTAGTTTCACAGCAGAAGAGGTCCATTTAGCAATAAAATCGCTAAAATCGGGCAAGGCTGCTGGCGATGATGAAATTCGGCCAGAAATACTAAAAGCCTTAAATCGAGACTGTGTTCTCTGGCTGACTCGAGCGTGTCAGGCTGCTTGGATATCTGGGCGAGCACCAAAGCAATAGCAGACAGGTATAATAATACCAGTCTTTAAGAAGGGAGAACAGAAGGATTGCAGTAACTATCGTGGCATCTCTCTGCTCAGCCTGCCTGGGAAAGTGTATGCTAAGTGCTTGGAAAGACGGTGCAGGAGCATAGTTGAGTCAAAGTTCCAGGAAGAACAATGTGGCTTTCGTACTGGTAGAAGCACAACTGACCAAATCTTCACTTTAAGGCAAGTCTTTGAGAAATCTTGGGAATATGCCAAGAATGTCTACACATGTTTTGTGGACTTGGAGAAGGCATATGACCGGTTTCCTCGGGATAAGCTTTGGCAAGTAGTACAGGAGTATGGAGTGGATGGTCAACTATTAGCTGCCATCAAGTCCCTGTATGAATGCCCAGAGTTTTGTGTCAGGGTATACAGCACAAAGTCTGAACCTTTCACAGTTTCCGTTGGCATCCCCCAAGGGTGTGTTCTGTCACCGCTCCTTTTCATAATATTTATGGACTGGATCGATAGGCACAGCCGAAGCAGTGAGTGTGTCAGAATTGGAAAATGTAGCATTGGACGTCTGCTTTTTGCAGATGACGTAGTTCTCCTTAGCTCTTCCACAGATGACCTCCAGCGGACCCTGGATAGGTTTGTAGCTGTTTGTGCAGACGCCGGAATGAAGTTCAGTGTGGCCAAAACTGAAACATTTGTGGTCTCAAGACAACCATCCCAGTGCACTCTACATGTAAGTGGAGTCCAAATGAGACAGGTGGAGAAGTTTAAATACCTTGGGTCTATATTCACGGATGATGGAAAATGGGACGTAGAGCTAGATACTTGAATTGGCTTAGCAAGCTCAATATTGCGGGAGCTTGGCCGTTCGGTAGTATTGAAGCGGGAGTTAAGCCAGAAGGGAAAGCTGGCTTTCTTCAATACAGTCTATGTCCCCATCCTCACCTATGGTCATGAGAGTTGGGTAATGACCGAAAGAATGCGGACACGAATCCAAGCGGCTGAAATGAGGTTCCTTCGAGGGGTTGCGGGGCTGACAAAACTCGACAGGGTCAGAAGCGCTGCAATTCGGGAAACCCTCAATACGCAACCGCTGCTTCTCCGTGTTGAGAGATCACAGTTACGCTGGTACGGGCACTTGGTCAAAATGCCACAAGAGAGGCTCCCTCAGCAGGCCCTCTTTGCCAAGCCAGAGGGTGGGAGGCCACGTGGAAGGCCAAGGACTCGCTGGATAGACAAAACCTTTGGTGGACACGTTTGGGAATCCCACCAGAACACCTCAGCTTGGTGGCAGAGGATCGTGACCATTGGAAGTTCCTCTTGCAGCTGTTGCCCCCACAACCCAATTAGGAAGAGTGGGCCTTGAAGATGTATGTATGTATAACTTCAATTAATATAAGCAATAAAATAACTATTTTATTGCTTATATTCTTAAAAGAACTGGGCGATGGACTGAGTCCTTGACTCTTTATCCAGTCATCTGATTGAAGAAAATCTGTGTGGATGGGGTGTTATTGAGCTAAAAGCTCTAGTAATGGCTGGGTAACGGCAATAGCCGAGCCGCAGTTAAAACTTCATTGGCTACAGCATTGCCATCAGCTACCCTCGTATTTTTCTTATTGCTTATAGTTCTTAAAAGAACTGGGCGATGGACTGAGTCCTTGACTCTTTATCCCGTCATCTGATTGAAGAAAATCTGTGTGGATGGGGTGTTATTGAGCTAAAAGCTTTAGTCGTGGCTGGGTAACGGCAATAGCTGAGCCTCAGTTAAAACTTCATTGGCTACAGTATTACCATTTATTACCCTGGAAGTCCTAAAAAGGACTTTTTTGGTTAGCTCAACAATCTTTTTTATTGCTTATATTCTTAGCGATCCATAACTTGTAGTCACTATAACTTAGAAACAAAATAATGTATAAAAGAAACAATGTAATTACTGAAATTTTCTTAAAACTAGAAGCATTTTCGCTATATATTTTATAAGTGTTTTAAACTTGCCAAACTAATTTATTAATTTTATTTTATTTTATGTTAATTTTATATTAATTTTTTTGGTCTTTGTTAATTCTAGCCACTGAATTTAGTGAGCGTAGCCAATTAGCAAAATAGAAAGCGTATCAGAAAGATAGGAAATTGAAAATAAAATAAAAAATAAATAAAAAAAATTTATTCCCTAAGACTCTTACAGTCTTCAAACTGTAAGAGTCACCCCCACTAGAAGGGGGAGAAGACCCTTTCTACGGGAACGCAATGCAAAAGGCTATATCATTGTTTATTTTGAAGGCCATCTCCCCGTGTCGTCGACATTCCATCCAGTTATTTCGATGCCCTTGCAATCGTAGAAACAAATCAGAATTTTCTTTACTTTTGACTTCTCCAAGCGACTTTTTTTCGGATGACCCTCTTCTGGTGGTCTCCAATCAGAACTCTGCGCTTTGTTTCGGGCTCATACTCAAAACATCACATTTCCTCACCAGTAATGATCGTTTCAAGGATTTTGAGTCCTTACGAGCGGTTTTAATCAGGTCCTTGCAGTGTTCAATTCGATACATTTTTTGGTCATCGGTCAACTTGTGGGGAACAAATCGCGAATTCAATTTACGAAGGCCCAAACTCTCGGTCAAAATGTTGTGCAAAGTTGATTTTAGAATCCCCCAATTCATCTTCAATAAATCTCACGGACGATTTCGGGTTTTCTTTGATGAAATCACGCACCTTTTGGATGTTAACTTCGCTCAGTCCAGATTTTGGACAGCCCGGCTTTTCGTCGTTCTCAAGCATCTCACAACCACTTTGAAATCGCTTAGACCACTCGTAAACTTAAATACGGGATAAGAATTCATCACCGTATGCTTTTTGAAGTATTTGATGCGTTTCGCTAAGACTTTTACCAAGTTTAATACAAAAATCAATCGCAGCTCTCTGTTTCAAACTCATTTTCTGACCGTTCGTCAAAACACACTGTCACTCTTGGCACTATAGCTCGGCTTCTAATGAAACAAATGTCATAAACAGTTGACACAACACTAATGAAGGTTGCCGCTTTCGACAACAAAAAGATACTACAGGTGTCGCCACTAGTTTCTTCTATTTCCGAAAAGTTCGGTTTCTTTTTGGACAGAGGGTGTAATAAGTGGAAAAAAGCTACCCAATATTTAATTTAATTTTCATCGAATGCTCTATTTATGAGTTTTCCTTAAAGAATAAAAATGGTGTACTTATAAATAATTAAACGTTTAATTAAAAGAGTCACATTGGGGAATATTTTTGAACAAACCATTGCGTTTTATATATTCCTATATCATCATCATCAAATTCCTGCGATGTACCCTCAAGGGGTGTACAGGATATGATAGTACTACATGAAAAACGTACATCACCACTAACTTCCTATCTACAATTTTCCTCCAAATCAGTCTGTTACTTGTCAAGACTCCAACATTATCAGATTTTATATTTCTATCGTGTAAGGCACTTTTTACCGTATCAATCCACTATACCTTGGTCTTTCTTTGGGTCGTTTTCCTGCCAACCTGGCGGAGAACATTTGTTTTGCTAATCTTTCCTCGCCCATTCTGTTTAAGTGACCATACCACCTGAGATTAGTAAGTGACCATACCGTCTGCTAACACATTCCTGGATGCTGACAGCGGCAAGTTCTTTCCTAATATCCTCGTTTTCAATAGGATATTGCCATTGATGCCATCTGTTCATGCCTCTAATCTTTCTCAGGACTCATATCTGTGGTCTCTAGTCTTTGGTCAAGTGTTTTACTTCTGACTCAGCTCTCAGATCCATAAGTTAAAATTGGTTTGAACACTGTCTTGTATACAGCTAATTTAGTGTTTTGACCGATTTCTCTCTTATTCCATATGGATTTATTCAATTCACTTCCTACCATACCAGCTTTGTTGATTCTGTTGTCTATTTCTATATTTAATTTACCATCTTCACTAAACATCGTGCCCAAGTAGCTGAAACGTTTCACTTGTTCTATAGGTTCTCCATTCACAATGCAGTTGATATTTACACTGCTTCTGCATATTTTCATTGTCTTGGTCTTGTTATTGCTGACCTTCATAGCATATCAATTACAAAGTTATTCAATTTAGTTAGGGAATCTTGCAGGCTTGTAGCAGATTTATTTAGAAGTATAACATCATCTGCATAAAGCAAAAGCTGATATTAACATCTCCAATTTTCATATCAGGTTTAATACCACTTTCCTTCATAATGTTATCCATACAGATAATGAATAACAGAGGGGATAATGTGCATCCTTGTCTCACACCAGATTTAACATTAAACCATCTTCCTGAACTTCCTTCAATTCTAACTGCTGACTTACAACTCAAATAAAGACCAAGTATCGCTTGATATAATGCCCCATTGACACCATATAACTGTAGCGTTTTGAATAGCTTCTCCCTTGGTACCTTGTCATAAGCCTTTTCCAGATCTATAAAACGTAAATACAGATCTTTATTATTTTCCCATGATTTCTCAACAATTTTTCGTAAAGTGAAGATTTGATCCTGACAGCCTCTATTTGGCCTGAATCCAACTTGTTATTCACCAAGGTTTTCTTCCACAATTCTTCTCAACCGTTTCTCAAGTATACTTGCATAAATATTACCAGGAATACTCAGTAGGGAAATACTTCTGTAATTCTCACATTAGTTTTATTTCCCTTTTTATATATGGGTACTATGAGAGCTCTACTCCAATCGTTTGGAATTTGTCCCTCTGTCCAGGCCTTCTGAACTATGAAGTGCAACCACTGTACGACTTTTATACCACCATACTTCAGCATTTCTTGTTGAATATTATCTACTCCTGCTACCGTTCCACATTTCAAGCCTTTGATGGGTTTTTCTACTTCAAGTATGGATATATATTCTTGATTGCGTACCTGATGAGTGTTTTTACCACTGTGATGTCATCACTGCTTGTTTCATTTAGCAATGCCTCGAAGTAATTACTCCATACTTCAAGGATATCTTTTTCTCCAGTTTTCATGTCACGTTTATCATCTCTAATTCCTTTTACAGCACTCTTTCCTCCATTTCTGAGCTTCTTCAACAACCTCCAGGATAACTTGCCACCTTCTTGATATTTAGTTTCTATGTTCTTACCACCTTCCATAACGTTTGTTTAGCTAGTTTTACACAGTGTTTAGCATTCTTGCATTTGTCTCTGTATTCTTCAAGAGCACAAGCTGACTTATTTTCCAGGAACTTTTGATACGCTTTCTTCTTTTCTTTCACTGCCTCTTTAACTTCCTGTGTCCGCCATGGAGTTCTAATTTTTCTATCCATGCAGACAACCTCACCACATGTCTTTGTACTCTGACAATCACTTCCTACTCTGCTATTTAGATCCCCAACAAGGACCAAGATTTCCTTTTTCGTTATGTCAGTGGCTTTCTCCAAAGCTTCAAAAAAATTCCTCCTCTTCTACATTAGTAGAACCCTCTGTTGGACCATAGGCACAAATGTCTCATTGTCTAGTTCCCCATTCTGATATTTGCCCACATCACTCTACTTAAGACTGCCTGCCATTCAAGATTCCTATGTCTCTTTCATAATTCCAACCATATTCAATGGTTTATCGACTAGAAACAGTCGATAAGCGAACATTGAATATTTATTTAAGCGACATTTCTCTTTAACATCATTTAGAACAGTGATCGGGAACCGGCGGCTCTTGGCTGACCAAAGTGCGGCTCTTTTATATTGAATTAAAAGATACATAATTTAATGCACATAATTTAGTTGTTTGCATTTAATGCAAACAACTAAATATTGTTTTTTGATACGGCCTGTTTGTGGCGCTAGATACTATGCATGTGACGTGTGTTACGCATGAAATTTTATGGCATGAACAACTGACAAATACGTTACATTTGAAAAATCCTGCCTAAGGTAACTAGCGCCACGGCGAAAATTTGAACTAATTGATCAGCTGTTCTATCAAACACCACGGTTTTTAGATACATACGGATTTTAACTGTCAAAATAAATATTCGGTTAGTTAACTTATTTATTGTGGTACTAAACTGGTGTTTAATTTCGTGTCAGGTAATGTTATGCACACATTCATTTTTATTATGTTATTATGTTGACTGCAACTTTGAGTCATCTAGAATCTAGATTAGGGGTTGGGAACCTTTTGGAACCAAAGAGCCATTCCACCAAAAAAAAATAATTAAAACAAAATTTTGGGAGCCGCAACTTCAATTCGATTTTTGCTGGTGACTCAAAGGTGCCATTAGTTCAAACTTGGGTAAATTTGTTTTTAATTGAGTACTTCCAGATATCAAATATCAGTTTTATGTTTGCATATAAATTTTTTATATGTTCAATAAATAAAACAACATCAAGTTTGATTAAGTTTTTAATCACAAAACATTTTTAAGTAAGTAAAATATGCAATACAAAGTCAGAATTTGTATTGCAAAAAGAATTAGTCCGAACAAAAATACAATATTATGTATTTTGATAGATATTTGATTGTTTTAATTTAAAATTCACTAATGAGACTTTTGATTTTGCATCTTCTCAGTCAATTTACTTGAATCTGGATTGTATATCGTGCACTTGAATAGTAATTCGGCTTTCAAACTTTCATCAGTCAATTTGTTCCTATACTTATTTTTAATGTGATTCATTGAAGAGAAAAATTGTTCGCAATTGTACGTTGAACAGAAAAGAGTCAAACCCCCAAAAGCAGGTCGCCTGGTATTTGAATAATTAGTTGGGAAAGAATTCCAACATTTAAATATAATTTCCTGTGGTGTTTCTTCCATAGTTTCCTTATTTTCTTCAATTTGTGCTACCATTTCCTGAAGTTTGTGTACCCAAATGCTTTTATTCTTAATTTCCAGAAGATCCATTTGTAGTTCTGCCATTGATATTCCGGGAGAAGCTTCAATATCTATTAATTTTAAATTGCAATTTAAGGGATGTAATATAAATTTCATCATCTCCTGATGTTTTTTTTTTAAAAATCCTGAAATCTGCTTGTAAATGAATATAAAATTACAGTAATCATTTCAGCGAATATTTTGCAATCGACTTTTTCTTGATTTAAATTCAATCTATAATTTTTTAGATTTTCAAAATATATAAATTTTTCTTCAATAACATCTTCGAAAAACACTTTTAGTTTCTGTTCAAAGGTAAGGACTTTCTCTACTAATTGTAAGGCTATGTTTCCTTTCCGTTGCTACTTCAAATTTAGCTTATTAAAATGTTCTGTCATATCAAGCAAAAAACAAAAATTTTGTCGGGATTACTGAGAAGTTCCACATGATTTACGTTATAATTTTTAGTGGTTAAGAAAACTGTTACTTCTTTTAAGCACTGAAAAAAAAAACGTTTTAATGCTTTTCCTCTTGATAACCATCGTACAGATGTAAATGTCACTAAATCTTTATGTTGACTACCTAGTTCCTCTAAAAATGTGTCAAAAATCTGTGATTTAAAGCCTGAAATCGGATGAAATTGATCATTGGCACAACAACATCCATCACTCTTTTTAGTTGTGGTAATAATCCCAAAGAATTTGCAACAAGCTTCTTGATGCAAAATGCAATGCAATGAAATAACTCCATGTGGAATATGAGTGGAGAATAATTTAACAAACCCCTTATTTTTCTCAGTCATAAAAGGCGCGCCATTGGTCGCAATACATACTGTATTATTAATATTTATATTTTTATTTTGTAAACTTGTTAGAAGGTTTTCTGAAATATCTTGACCTGTAGTGTGTCCTTTAACCGTTAGCAGATCAAGAAGTTCTTCTCGAATACCGGAGGATGTGATATATTTAGTCATCACGCAGCATTGCGCCATATTGGAAATATCATTTGATTCATCAACCCCAATAAATATAAAATCGGCAGAATCAATATCCATAATTTGCATATTTGCAAATTATGGATATTAATTTGTAAATAATAATAAACTTCTGCAGAAATTGTTACAATCCGTTCCTTGACAGTTCTAACCGAAAGAGGTAAATCTTTAATTTTTTTACGTATCTCGTCCTTATTTTTCATATCCTTAGATCGAATTTCAGAGACATTATACATGAAAATTTTTAGAAATTCACCTTCAGGGGCGAATTCTCCATGCTTGCTATGCTTGCTGCGCAAGCTCATTAATTGAGAAAGAAGTAATATTTATTTGTTAATAAATGCATACCATTTAGTTGTTAATAAGTTAATAGGTGTTAATAAGTTGTTAATAAGCATTCCATTTAGGCTTTTATTTTTGTAGACAGAAGACGTCTTAAGCTTGCACGACAATAATTGAGCTTTGCGTTATGTATCGAAGGCCGATGCTTGCTCGTCTAATCAAAGCTACCTTGGCTTGCTCGGTTGTAGGAGCTTCCAGGTCCTCGCTGCAGCACTGCGATTTCATGCTCACGCATAGCCATTTCACGCCGTCTCACTCTGTTGCTTAAACACAGGCCATGCGCAGTCAATGTAGCTCTAGCCAGTGAGCTTCAGCCAGCCTTTACAAGTGTGCGTGTTGCTTGGGAAAATTCAGTTACAACCAACTTTTTATGACGATGTTATTGACCAGTTCATAAAGAAGAACCGTAGGGTAGAATTTGTATTCAAGTAGTTAAATTGAAAAAGACAGAATATCATTTGTAAAATAAATGTTGTATTTGTATGATTAAATGTACATAAATTTCTAAATATACAGTTTTAAATGGTCAGTAATTCACTATTCCTCTAATCTAGACTTCAATCACACCTGTCACTCCCTGAATGATAACAAGAGCAAGCGTAAATTTCAAGACCAGCATTCGCCCCTGTTCACCATCGGTGAAAGGTTTTTCCACTTTTTCTATTTCAAGGGATAACACAAAACTTGCTTCAATAGTATTCGACGAAGATTTCGTCAGGTTGACAAATTTCATTGCTGAGGCAATGTTTTCTTTTGTAATTCTTTAATAGCTTTTTTTCTATCATCACCCTCAGGATATTTTTTACTGAAGTCTAAATGTTTTCCTCGAAAATGTCGTTCGACATTACTTGATTTGTTATTTTGAAGTCCTACTTCAAAATTTCTTCGATTATTTTTCTTTTTCTTGAACTCGTATTAGGAGGGTTATTATCACAAATTTACCTGCAAGTAAAAATACAAATTCAACATAATAACATAAAAATGAATGTGTGCATAACATTACCTGACACTAAATTAAACACCAGTTTACTACCACAATAAATAAGTTAACTAACCGAATATTTATTTTGACAGTTAAAATCCGTATGTATCTAAAAACCGTGGTGTTTGACAGGCCAGCTGATCAATTAGTTCAAATTTTCGCCGTGGCGCTAGTTACCTTAGGCAGGGTTAAAATTTAGCAGTATTTCAAATGTAACGTATTTGTCAGTTGTTCATGTCATAAAATTTCATGCGTAACACACGTCACATGCATAGTATCTAGCGCCACGAACAGGCCGGACGTACGGACGGACGTATCAAAAAACAATATTTAGTTGTTTGCATTAAATTATGTATCTTTTAATTCAATATAAAAGAGCTGCACTTTGGTCAGCCAAGAGCCGCATGCAGCTCCGGAGTCGCGGTTCCCGACCCCTGCTCTAGATGATATTAAAAATATAAGAAATACTGTTCTTAGAATTATTTTTTTTATTGTGAAAGTTAATCCTCCATATATCAGTGAGTATACCACAACTATTATCATTGAGAAAATTTCAAAATATAACTAACAACGAAAATAAGTGTTTAAAATCAGGAAGTTATGCACAGGAGCTGGAAAAAATAATAGAAATGCTTGTCATGCATACACATTACTTTATTAACATGGTATTGGACGAATTTTTGCCTTCAGTACAGCCTGAATTCTTCTTGGAATGTACTCAAATAAGTTTTTGAATAGTTTATGGTGGAATTTGGTTCTATTCTTCTTCTAGAACATCTTCAAATTGTTTTAAAGACATTAGAAAGGAATCTGATTCTTAGCCGGCCTGGTTGGCCGAGTAGTTAGCGTGTCGGCTGTCCAGCCAAAAGGCTGCGGGTTCGAATCCCGACGTGGTCATGGATGTTTGTGATTGTCTGTGGAAATATTAGTGGTGGTGGTAGATGCCGTTGGTATAGATGATGAAAGAAGTAGTAGTTGATGGATTGAGTGGTGGAGACGGAGAGTTGTAGAGTAGGTGCCCTCCCTCGATGAGTCTTTAGACTCCCTGGAGGTGTCTAATAATAATTAATAATAAGTATTATTATTATTCTAGTCTCCAAAATTGATCAACGTGGTCCAATGATGTTCGGATCTGTGCTGCCCAGGAGAAATGTTCAAGTTCAGCTATATGGTTTTCAAACCACGACCGTACAGTCTACGCTGTGTGAATGGGGGCATTGTCGTCTTGGATCACTGCATTGTTGTTTGGAAATAAGGTTTGAACCATGGAATGCACTTGATTACCCAAAATGTCCAAACAATCACTTGCAGTAATTCTGCAATGAGGAGTAATATTCGAACCAACATAATACCACGATATTGCTGCCCAGACGATCACAGAACCATCACTGCGCGTTTTATTATTGGAGCCAACGCATTCCAGATTATTTGGGTGTTCTCCAAACGAACAACTATTCCTGATGTAGGAAACAGCGTGGAGATCGACTCATCTGACCATATCAGATGAGTCGACGTTTCCAGTTTCCTACTATCCAGGCGAGAAGGTCGTGACGCCATCGTTTATGCATCTGAGCATTATTTTCAGTAATCAGAGGTTTAATAATTGCAGCTTGACAGTGAATATTTGATTTACTCATGTTGGAGTAAATCAAATTGTTTTACTCCAACAGTAAAACAATTTTCGAAACAGTCCTTCTAAATGTCCCAGGATCTCGTTCTGTTGCTTTTGATTTTCGTCCACTGTTTCTCTTCGATGATGTTGTCTTGCCATGACCTGTGTATGACGACATAACCTCAAGAACTGTCGATCTCGATACATCTAAGAATGTGGCAGTTTTTGCCACTGATGCTCCAGCAATATATATCCAGTAAATATCCAGCGTGACTCCAGACCACTGTCTGGAGTCACGCTGGATATTTACCTTTTACACGTACTGTTTGTATTTTGGAATGCGATTTTTTACTAAACAAAAGCAAAATAGTTTTTTAAAAGTGCTTTCTTTTATAAATATCTACTAAAAAATAAAACCAGTGGGAGCCGAAATACTCAAGCACCACTCTCCATAGTTTTTTAATAATTGTTTTCAGTTGTAAATCGTCATAATGAGTTCCTTTAACTAAAGTAAACTTAAGATGGATTTAACTTATGTAAATATTTTATTGCTATAATTTTTTTGCCCTATATTCAATATGACTTTCAAATTAAACAAGAACAGAAACCGATATATTCAACAGAATGACACGCACGAACAGCACATAATGACGAACAGCGTCATGGTTTACTTATATTAAGGTTCTACTAAAAATTTAAAATATAAAAAATTATATTAAAATATTTTTTAATTAAATTAATTCTGGAACTTGTAGAGAAGAACTAATAGATCTATTTCCCATAAAAAGGATAATTTAAATCCATTTCTATTAGGATTCGGTCGATGTAGTCAACCTTCACATGAACAATAATTCTGCTCATATAATTTCTAGTATATACCCACGAGGGGATATTTTGGGCTTGGGATTATAGTCGAAGAAATTAAGGCTATAAGGCCTTAATTTCTTCGAAGATCTTATAAAAGATTCTTCGCGTCTTAGACGGATTCTAACGTAGTTCTCTCCGACCAAAGGTCATCATTAGTTTTGACAGGGGCTCACCCACAAAGGATTAACCAGATATCATGAAACGTAAGACAATATTTTATTATTTGTTTCCTATAAAAAATTCTTAGATTGGTTTATTGTTTAAAAGTACTCCAAACTGCATTCGCCCACCTACTGCATATATCGTTCTTCCTTAGTGTATTTTTTGGTTGAAACATTTGTCTTATTAATATTTCGCCTCCCATTCTGTTTACGTGGAGATATCTTAAATTAGCTCTGCTCAATATCAATAAATGCATGTGTTTTTGTGAAATTTTCATTTCCTGTATATTTGTATCATTGATGATATGCATTTCAATCTCATATCCCTGATCTCTAATATCTGATTATTTTTTAATACCGAAATCTCAGATCCATAAGGCAAATTTCTTCCTAAAGCCTTCCAGGTTCACTTAACAAAAATGCGTTATCTTAGTTCTGTCAACAACAACACCAATAACACATGAAAATTTCATTATTTTCCCCATCGAATTCGTTCTAGATACGTTATTTAACTGTACACTTCTTTCTTACCTTATTTTTAAACTCATTATCCCAAACATCTAGAATGTAATCTTATATATACAGTATATATCATTTTTACGAACTTGGATTCCTTTTGTGGCACTTTTTCTTAGTCATAATAATCTTGTTTTATATTCTTTCTAGTACTTTTGTTTAGCTATTAACATAAATAAGCTTTTCTACATATGCTGGCTCTAGAGGCGTAGCTAGGGGAGGGAGAGAGAGAGGTCCGCCCCTAGCAGCACTTTGAACCTTTTTTGAACTTTTAATTCCAAAATACAGTCTCGAGAACTCATTTCCAAATATTGTAATCCTACTGCGAATTTTCCTCACAATTGCTGTAAGTGTTGCTAGTTGTGAGAGGAATTTTTCGAAATAAAATTGATTAAGAATTACCTACATTACTATGAAATAGACTTCGCCAATGTCATGGACGATTTTGCTAAAAGAAAAGCAAGAAAAATAACATTTTATAATATTGAAATTAAAGTTTTACTTCAAAAATAAACATAGTGTTTTAATTTATTACGTCGTTTTGACTTTTGTAGTATTTTTGGTGTGTATTGAGAGAGGGTGGCAAACTCAGAGACCGCCCCGGACGGCAAAAGCTCCAGCTACACCACTGGCTGACTCACTAACCAGGAACTTTTTATGAGTTGTATTTTACCCAGAATGCGTTTTTAACTTCTCATTTCTATTTTCGCAAATAAATTCGGTATATACCGGCTTGGTTGGCCGAGAGGTTAGCGTATCCGCTCTCCAGCCAAAAGGCTGCGGGTTCGAATTCTGCTGTGGGCATTGATGATTGTGACTGTGAAAATAGTAGTGGTAGATGGCGGTGGTGTAGTTGCGGTTGGTGAAGACGGAGAGTTGTAGAGTAGGTGCCCTCCAAAACGCACGTTTTCGTGTTGAATTATAGTATCAGTAATGAGTCCATATGTTTAATCTTTCATAGTAACTTCAAAACATTTTGCCACCTTCTTGACTAGAAATTTCAAGGTAATTAAATCGTCAATACTTTTTTTTTATTACAAAACAAAAAAATATATATATTTCAGTGAAATCCCTTGATTTTTTTTATTCCTATTATCAATTTGGATCCAAATAAATCGCTACTTTGAAATATTTCTTGTAGTTTCAGTTCCGCTACAAGCATGCAAAGTTTGAATTTTCAATGTTACATAGGAATTTTTGAGACATACAAGACAGTTAAACATTTATCATTACGTGTAAAAGTAGTTAGGTAAGGAAAACACGCAAAAAATAAATCTGTTTTTTTTTAAAACAACAAAATGCAATTAAAATATGCTAATTTCAACAACATAACAAAAAAACGAATAAATAAAATAAAGTCAATGGAATTTACTGTGAGATTAATCCTTCCCCCCCCCCCCTCCCCCCTGTTCTTTCCATTTCCGTGTATCTTAAATACAAAATAATTTAGTCAAAGATAAAAACAAGGTTCTTCTTCCTTGAAAGGTTGCCGAACCCTGGATAAAATTTCAGGATCACGTGTATAATACTGCATCATGGTCGTTGTGCACTCAAATTAAAGACGCATTATAAATAGCAGTTCCCCTGATTGTCCTTGGAATCGCATTCTGAAAGGCTAGCTGTCTCTGGTGTAGTTTACATTGTTACTAAGTCATGATAGTACCTCCATATTTTTCTCTAGTTTGAGTTTCTATTTTCTAAAATTTAGAGCATTCTGAAGTGAAAATATTTTAATATTTTATTTTATATAGGCATTCCAGTGTTTAAACCATTTTGCAATGAAACATAAATGTTTTAAGAGCTCTTTCGGAAATTATGTTTAATATTAATTCCGTTTTTCGTATAAAAATGTGGTTTATTTCAGTATGATGTGACGTCATGATCCCATGGCAACAGTAGTTCTTGCGCATTGTAATAAACAGTAATCAGTGCGTTTCCGCTGTTCTTATAGAGGACTGGTTTAAAGGGACGAAGCAAGAATGCTTTTCATCTTCCCCATTATCTGTAGAGGACAGTGTAGGGATAAGGTGTTATTGAGCTATTAAAGCTCTGATCATGGCAGGAGGGTAACAGCAATAGAAGAGCCTCAGTTAGAACTTTGGCTACAGTATTGACATCCCTTACCCTCCAAGGGTATTGGATTGAATGAATCAATCACTCGTTTCCACTGTTATCCAAAAGATACAAATTAATAATAAATTATGTATTATAATTTAATCATTATATTATAATCATTATAACATGGGAGTTTTCCCAGAAATAATATACATTATGTATTCATTTTTTTAGTTGTCTACTGTTCAAAGACAAAGTAAATATTTTTTGGATCCAAGGGATTAAGGGATCTAAGATAAATATTATATAAACTTCTTAATTTCTTTTTTAAAAAATAATATTTAAAATAATTTCAAATAATTCTTACCATTATTTGAAATTTCCTAATTAATTATATGTTTATTTTGATTCAATGTTTTGATTTTTTCAAATCGATTGTAGCGCCATCTTTAGTCAATTATACTTACTACGATTCTTCGAAAAATCATTACATAAACCACGAACTACATTTTTTGTTAACAAATATAGTCTTCATAACTATAATATCTCATGGATTCTTCAAGAAGTTTTCCCGAGGGTTCATCGAAATCCTTAATACACACCCTGAAATAAGCGAACACATTTTATCTCAAGTCAATATTTTAAATAACCTATAATTTTAGAAGAAATTGATCTTCTTTATAGATAGCGCTAATGTATTTGAGCAAACTATTCTTAGTTTTATGAAGGGCACAAATGTAATCGCAGCTTTTTTCATAAATTGCCAGCAACTCTATTATGAAAGTACGTCTCACAAAAAATGGGTCGTTATATAATAATGTGCTCGTTTGTTCATCCTAACCTTCGAATATCGAGAGTGATAACCATCCACAAATAGTTTTTTGTTCGTTTTCCTATTCCCTTTAATCAAGTGTCTTTGCAGTTCGAAAGATAAGAAACGCCGTCGTCTTTTTTTTTTTCTTTTTTTTTTTTGTGCGGGAAGCTCACGTGTCAATTCCAATGTCTTTCAATCAGTTGTTGATGCTATCAGTTTCCCATTTGTTGGAGCTTTAGATAGCTAAAGCTCATTACTAAGTCCCAGATGTTTTCGACTACACTATATATATATATATATATATATATATATATATATATATATATATATATATATATATATATATATATATATATATATATATATATATATATTGTAGATAACAAGACGCCCTACCGGATATTAAAACATGTGTTGTCTTCATCCCATGATATCCATCATCAATTACGTTTATTGAGTAGGAGGCTAGTAGGGCAGAATGACCATTTATCAGATTTTGGAATAAGCGCTGGTATCCAGAGTAACCATTGTTATATCTCCAGTAATGCACACATCGGTCAATCAACCTCATCAGACAATCTCATTGTCAAAATATTGTTTCAAAATCACACCTCTTTCTCTGTGGGTATCGAAAAACTATCACCATTTGCTCGTTTTCATGGGAGTTGGTAATCAGATACTTCTTTTGTATATTCATCCCCAGGATATTAATCTAAGTTAATTTAGTTAAAGATATCTCTTAATCAATTTGGACTTTGACTTTCTTTACCAGTTATTCGCATACGTGCTTTAGAAACCGCATGTGTTATTAGTGCCATCTAGTGTGGCTTTTGTCAAACATTTATACGTCTATTTTTAACTTCTCCGATCTAGTTTAATTTTGTTCTTTGAAATTTTAAAATTTTATTGTTTAAAGAGACCAGTAATAAGAAATATATATACATATAAAATAATTATGTTTAATTCAGATTATTTAAAATAATTAAAATAAATAATTCATTAATTAAAAGCTGATAATACATCTTTCAAAATAACAAAAATAGTTTATTTAAAAAGTAGACGTAGGGAATGTTTAGAGCTTTTTCATACTTCAATCTGTAATGTCTTTTGCAATTTCATAACTGGAATGTCAAGAAAGGACACAATTTTTATTATTTACGAGAAATTTAGTTCTCTGATCATTTATTGTGAAGAATGCCGTATTCATGTAACAGTGAGTTAACTCAGTTTGAATACATATATGCTTTTAAACCAAATATTTGAATAAATATAAGTAAACAAAATGCAAAACATTAGTTATGGAACAATAAATGTTAAGTTTAAATATATCTATTTTAAAAACAAGCGGTACAATTTATAGAAATGGATTTAGTAGAAAAGGTTGGGAACCACTGTGTTCTAAATAAGCTTTGGGCCTGTTAATATACTGATTAACATATTCATATACAGAGTGATCAAAATTAAAATTATCTAAAAAAAAAAAAACACTAATTCCAAAATTCACCGCCAGGGGAGTTGTAAACACTACATGCATGGAATTTACATATCAAGCAAACTCGGCCAAGAGGGTTTAAAAAGATAGACAAACTCAATTTTTACCTTCATTCTGGTTGTTAATGGCACCAAACTGACCAGGCCCAATGTGCTTTGCTCGTAAAGCTGTACTACTTAAATAATTGCAATGCTGTTGCTGCACTCCGTAAATTTCGTCGCCTGAACAAATGTCGACGAGATCAGTATCCCCATGCAACGAATGATTATTCGTTCTCAAGAAACGGGATTATTGGAATTTAGATCTGGAAGAGGTCGTTAGGCCAGTCAATTTACAACAAGTGAATGAAATTGTAAACGCCGTTGTGGAGAAGGTCATGAATAACAGTGTTGCTTCCTGCAGTGCACGTACTGTATGAACACACATGGATGTGCCTTGCACTGTGTGGAAAATTCTACGAAAGATTCTGCATTTGTATCCATTCAAGATAACCCTGACAGAGGAGTTGCGCCCCCCCCCCCCAAAAAAATGACTCTGAAAGTCGACTGGCATTCGCTTTGACATTCCTTGCTCGAGTGAGTTGGACGCTACGTAGCCGTGGATGATTTTGTCGGAAATGAGGCTGACTTTCACCTGAACGGAGCTATGAATACCCACAATTGCCGGGTATGGACTACGCAAAATCTCCATGCAACTCAACATATTCCTTTGCATTCACCCAAAGTTACTCTCTGGTCCGAGTTTATTTACAGCTTCGTTTATCATTAGACCTTTCTTTTAAGGACATTCTCCAGTCGGGTCCTGTGATCTGCTCGGTTACTGCCGAGAGCTATTGCGATATGATAAACAATTTTGTTGTACAACAGTCACAGCAGCGCCTGTGCATGGATTCATTCATTTTCACGCAGAATGGGGTCCCTCCACACATTGGTCGATCCGTACAGGAGGTTCTTCGAGAACATTTCACGGTTGCCAGAGTGATCATCCGTGTGTTTCCCACTGCGTATCCACTTTGTTCACCTGACTGACCTCCTGTGACTTCTGGCTCTAGGGATATCTCAAAGACAGGGTTTATAAGCGCAACATCAGTCCCGATCAGCTGGGTTCTGCCATTGAACATACTGCACAAAGGATACAGTTTATCGCATACCGAGATGGGCAGCGCGCTGAATAGTACAGCTCGTGAATGTATAATAGAAGTGAATAAAAATGTGTTATTAATACCTGTGTCGCTTTTCTCTTTCTTACACACGGAAAAATTATTACATCTACATTCGGTATATCATACAGCGCCTCTGGTGGGGATTTTAGAATCTTTCTCTTCGGATATCGCTTGACGCACGATGTGCGTGTATGTTTATTTTATTTTATTTTATTTTATTATTTTTTTTAGTGTAAGACGAGCCAGCGGTAAGTGTAAAATGTATAGGTGTCTTATACGGCAAGTATATAGCACGAAATAAATTTTGAAATGAGATTTGGGAAGGGGAGGGGGGGGGTCTTTTACGCTCAGTCGCTTTGTACGTTGGCATATACGAAATAAAATAGTAGACTTATTGAATATAAAATATAGTAAGTCAGCATAAAAATCAATCGCTAATTTACGGTATGAAAATTAATAAAATTAATCCTACATGCATTGTCATTACTGCACATCAAATATCTACCACCTACTGTATATTGATCTAGAAAATCTTAGTGTTAATTCATAATTAATTAGAAGTGTTAGATGATTGTTCATTTTATGTGTGTGTGTGTTGTAAGTGAATTCTGAATAAACTTAATTTTAAGTTTTAAATATTGTTTTCAACATATTTTCCTCTCTCTCTTATATTTTCACATATCAACAGAGAAGAGATCGATACCATAGTAGACACCTGTGATGAGCTGGTAACTCGTATGTACGCAGAAATTCCCGAAAGTTCCGATTCTATGGAAGATATTTCAGCCTATTCTTTGATTAGGAACATTTCCGCTAGTTACGAAAGAGGAAACCACAGACCGTGGTCGTGGGCTAAATATGAAGACAAGGGCGGATCTCCCTGTGACGTCCAAAATTTATTTATTACTCCCAGTTTCGCCCAAGATGTGAAAGGTCGTTGGCATGTTGTTGTTCAGACAGATAAAATTCGTCAGCGAATTCATCTGGAGTTATGTAGGTGAGTGTTTTCTTGGTGCTAATGGTGAATGGTAATACAGTAGACTTATTTATCGAATGAAAAATAAATAAAATATTCTCTTTTCAGCAATCCGGGAGATGCTTGTAGCAAAATGGCAGACTGTTCTCAAAGATCGAAGTGTGTACAGAAATACAGCTATCAGTTATTAATAAGCATCGATCCTGAGATCCCGGAGACCTGTCCTTTCATGCGACTTTATAAATTCCCATCAGCGTGTGTCTGTCGACTGCACTCATCTGTCTAAAAGTGATGTATTTTGCGAAGATATTCTGTCTACAAAAAATTCACGAACTATCGTATTCATTCTAACGCAGAAAAATCCTTAAATATTGCATCTTATAACCTGTATAGATATGATACTGCTGAGCAGTAACCTATAAGCTGTGCTTATAGTTAATCTAGAGACTTTGTTTCTTTTACTCGTTGTTGGCAATTGTGTTGTTTAGAATTCTGCGAAATAAATGCATTTTCATGAAAAGATTGTTGTTACTGTATTATTGAAATGTGCGTCAAAATGAATAATGAAATGAATCCAATCCAATTGCGCATGCGTTATGGAAAACAGATTTAGTTCCATGTATCTTTGAGCGACAAATACTTATCAGAATATTGCTGATAAAATGGTATTGTCTCGCAACCCCGACTTGAATGCAGTAATTAGGACATTGAATAAATTTATCCATAAAACTAATATCGATTTACAACAAAAAGTTGGGATACAAAATATCTCTCACTTCCGTATCACCATGTTTGATACAGAATCATAAATTATAGCTGTATACTATACTTTAGAATAATCTTCTAGTTGTTCAATTTACCATCTGACTCTAATGATATAGCTGTCTTTTTTTTTTTTTTTTTTTAGTTTAGTACCTCACGCGATTTTCAACATGGCAGTTATAGAGAAGCAACATGGTAGAGATGACATTAAAGCCGATTTGCGATTGGTGGTTAAACCTTCAGATCGAATATCAACCAGAACACCCATCTCACGATTTTGAAGGTGCGGCAGTTTATGGAATTCTCACAGAAAATTGGAAAGAAAGGCTCACAATAACTTTTTTGAATGGACAGAAGACAAACCACAGCTCTTCTGGCTTCTAACTGAAGATGTCTTCGAAAGGAAGGCAATTTGAAGTCATAAATTCAATTAATAAAAATGTTATCCTCAATTCTCTTTACTCACAAACGAAGGTTTTATTTCACAAAAGAATGGATTTGAAGTTGAGAGCAATAGTTTCGCTCTGTTACTTCCTATTTTGGCAATCTGTGGATTTCCTTTCATATATAGACCAATTTGAAATGATAGAGCGATGAAAATAGTCCATCCATATATGCAGGTTCACTTTTTATATCTAAATTTACATCATTTAGGTGTTAATCAAAGTTATGATCAAACCGATGAAGACTGTCACGAACAATAATGACACTGCGACAAAAGCGAATCTCCCTCATAAACTAATCCCATAAAAAAAATGTTACATCACTTCACAATCAGCCACAACATGAAAACCATACCAGGATCTCCTCACTAAAAATTCCCTTTCGCATTCACTTTACTAACATCCCTGTCAATTAACGCTAACATAAATAACGACCACCATCTCGCAATCTTGTAAACCAGACATCTTATTTTTGCCAAAAACCCAGATTGCAGTTACATAGTTACATCTACTGCTGTCCAACTCCAGTACCAAATCACACGCTTTGCAATTCTTTTCACAACAAGGTGGCGCCTGCGCCTTTGTGAAACATGACAGCCAGAGAATGGCTAATTTAGAATCCCTTGCTTTTCACCTACTCTGGCTCACGGTTTCCTTTCCTCATTAAGCGTAACTTTCATTTGTTACATTTACCGGTCTCCAAATACTATACCACTCAGATCTCTTCACATTCCTTTCAATGAAACTTGACCACCTACAATCTCGCTAATCTCGAGGCGACCTCACTATTTGGATAAATGGATTCTATCTAAATAGGTCACCTTTCCTCTCGGCAACTCTGACCAAAATCTTGTACAAGTCTCCTTTCTCCCTTTCTCTCGCAGATCAACCACTCCAGACCTCTGTCATCTCTTACATCGTCTGGAACTACAAAGGAACCAACTGGGATGGCCTTCGGAATTTCTGCTCCTTGTTTCTTTGTTCTGACTATTGCTTCCACTCACCCCACTTTAACCTTTGCTGTGAACGAGTCACAGAAATTATTCCCATAGTATGAAGGCCTTCATCTCCATTAACCCATAATCCACATCCACTTTCCAATCTCTGCTTCAGCCGAAACGTGAAAATACCATAGTAAATTAAATATCATCCAAATAATAAATACTTTTAATATATTAAGTATTACAAATAAACAACATTAACAACGATCCAATCAGGACGACCCCTGCTTACGTTGGTTCACACCGGAATAATCCCTAGTAATATTTTGTCTAGAAGATATACTCAGCATTACTAACAGGTCCACCATCGTGAAGGTGTAAGCAGAGGATTTGGCTGGCGTATATATATCGTGCACCAGACACTTTAGAAACTGAAAAGCACGCACGCAAGAAAACTCGAGTTATAGTTTCCTTGGAAGCGTGCTTTTCGGTTTCTGAAGTGTCTGGTGCACGATTGTACGATTGCCTTAAGGACCCAAATATGAACCCCACCGGGTCAAAAGAAAGAGAAAGGGTATGTCCATACCAAACCAAATGAAATAATACATTGGGCTTAATTGTACACCCAAACAATTGTCCGATTATATACTGTACAACAGGTGTACAATTATGCACCCACTAGATAAAACAGCAATGCTGATCAAACTAAAGAAAATATCTTGGTCAGCCTTGACCCTTAATCAAATAATATCCACGAGTGTGTCAAGAACCCCAAAAAAGTGTAAAAGAAAGAAAAAAAATCAAGATATGTTCCTACGAAATCCGGCTAAATGAATGAATACCTCAGATCAATTATAGACGCAAATCAATGCAAAACAAAAGACTTAAATCTCTCCAGAGATTACGAAATATGGTGCGGTATATGAGGATCATCCAACACCTACACTCACAGTGATAACACCGAAATGCCGAGAGGAATTAGACTGCATCCCTGTTCGTGTTTTACCGTCCACCATCACCCACCTCTCCCACCGTTGAAGGGTAGACCCACGTATACCCTTCTATAGCAACCAGACTAGAAAGATCAAAGAGGAATTGGTGTTACACCAACGATGTACATCTGAAAGAGGAAAAAAAATATATTCCTATGGGGGGGGGGAGAATATTTTCCAATTATTTCCAAAACACAAAGACATCGAGGACCAACAGTTTAATTCACTAACAGTCAGTTGATTTATTAGTTCTGAATTTAGATAGCAGAAGTGTATGTTGTACCACGTATACAAAGTTAACAAGTTGAGGCATGCGGAGGGAAACTGGGTGGGCTCTTCCAGGTTCCCTTTCCTGTCCTACTGAAATTACTTATAATTTTTTTGATTTCTATTTCTATTTTTGTTTTGTTTTGAAAATACACCCCTTTAAACTCTAATTCCAAAACAATATTCATCCGACTGATTGGTAAACTGCAGTATGGATACTAAACACCCAACTAATGCTTTAAATTATGAGGAAACCAGCAATGCTAATGAAACTAAAGAAAATACTTCCATGTATAGGAGAAACGTATCAAAATGTGAATCTAGAAAAACAATTAAATTTGTGTTGTTTTGAAAATCGAAGAAACATAAAATATGCACAAAATATAACATATAATACATAATAATAAAATATAATAATTACATAATGAAATATAATTAATACACAAAATATAATAGTACATATAAAACAAAACATAATACAACATAACACAAAACACAAAACATAAAATTAACATAAAATATAACACAAAACATAAAACATAAAATTAACATAAAATATAACACAAAACATAAAACAAAATTAACACAACATAAAACAAAGTTATGTTGACTAGCAACTAAACGAATACATCGAACTGCCATTGCTTAAATAAAAGCGAACAATAACTTGTAGCTTGAGCATTACTATCATCTGTGCTACTTATAGGTGGAGGACTTCGGATATTGTCACAAGGACCTAAAAAATCGACTGGTTAAAAGCGAAAAAGAAAAAAAAAATATCAAGATATATTCATACGAAATCAAGCCAAATTGTAGACGCAAATAAATGCAAAAAAAAAAAAAGGCTTAAATCTTTCCAGCGATTACTAAATATGGTGCGGTATATGAGAATCATCCAACACCTACACTTACAGTGATCACACCGAAATGCCGAGAGGAATTAGACTGCATCCCTGTTCGTGTTTTACCGTCCACCATCACCCACCTCTCCCACCGTTGAAGGGTAGACCCACGTATACCCTTCTATAGCAACCAGACTAGAAAGACGCCAAAGAGGAATTGGTGTTACACCAACGATGTACATCTGAAAGAAACAAAAAATATTCCTATCGAGGGGGGGATGGGACCACACAGTTTAATTCATTAACAGTCAGCTAATTTTATTAGTTTGGAATTAAATACCGAAAGTGCATATTGTACCACGTATACAAAGTTAACAAGTTCAGGATTGCGGAGAGGAACTGTGTGGGCTCTTCTAAATCCCCCTTCCTGTTCTTGGTCGGTACGTTCCATTACTTGAAATTAAACATTTTTCCATCATTATTTTCTTTTGAAAATACATTCCTTTAAACTCTAATTCCATAACAAAATTCAACCGACTGATTGGTAAACAACAGTATGGGAACTAAATAGCACCCGATGCTTTAAATTCCGATGAAACCAGTAATGCTCTAGAAAATGAGAAAATACTTCCATGTACATGACAAATGTATTAGAAAGTGAATTGAAGCCAAAAGAAAACCAGGACGTCCTCTTAAAAGATTCAACGATGACCTCTAAGGCCGGAACAGGCCACGCCAGGCCTGTAACTAATAACTAAATATATTAACTAAATATTAACTAAATAACTAATAACTAAATATAGGTCCTTGACTAATAACTAAATATAGATCCTTGACTAATAACTAAACTAATACGCCTAACTTAACACTTAAAGCGGAAGAGCAACTGTGCTGGGTTTATCTATCAATCAAATAGGACAACTCTACAGGACTCTATCTGTTTTTATACCTAATTGTCTGTTATCAACACTGAAAAATACATCACACGTCAACAATACTTCAATCCAGCTTTTCGCATTCATCAGAAGTGACTGTTACGCTATAAGTGATTGTTAATACTATAATGTTGGACTATTATAGTATTATAGTTATATATATTATAGTATTATAGTTATATATATTATATATATATTATAGTATTATAGTTATATATATTATATATATATATAATATATATAAAGTATTTTTTGTTTTCCACATATCTCACAGAAATAACGTACGCAATCAATGACGTAACGTGCAATGAAAGCGCCAACGAATATCGGCGTTAGATCGCAGTGCATTTGTTTCTTGTTAGGACGGGTTTAATTACACCTTTACATATTCTTATTTTTATTTCTTTGATAATGTCCTTATTCTTTTAAATGAACCTTTATTAAGAACCTGTTAAGACATCTAGATATTCTACTAGTTTCTATTGCTTGTTCTTGTACAGTACGTCATATTGTGTGATGCCCATAATCAGGCTTTCCATACATGCAATAGATACATTCGATTGAACGGAAACCAAGCATTACGCATGCGCCAACCAAGTATAGTAGCACATTTCGTTGATTATTATTATTATTATTTCGGGCGAATCCAGGAGTCCTTAGACTCATCGAGGGAGGCCCTAAACATCATGTCCACACAACTATGCGATTACATTCTCACAGTATCTATCATACCTCGCCTTGAACTCGTTCACCGTCATAGCACCCACAACAGACTCTGGCAGCTTATTCCACTCATTTACCACTCTAAAAGTAAAGAACCCAGCTCAAACACCCCTGCTAACCATACTCTTGCCCAGCTTCCATAGGTGTCCCCTAGTTCTCCCACCACCAGTCCTGATCTCAAAAATATCCTCCGAATTAATCCTATAGAATCCCTTTAGCAATTTGAATGTCTCAATCATATCTCCCCTTTTCCGCCTATCAACTAGTTTCTGCAACCCACGAATCTTCAACCTGTTCTCATATGGTTCATTCCATAGACCTGTTATCATCTTAGTCACTCGTCTCTGGATCCTCTCCACCTCCTCCCCATCAAGAAGGAACCGAGGTGACCAAATCTGGGCACAGTAGTCGAGATGAGGTCTTATCAAGGCTCGGTACAGAGGTACAATAACTTGCTTGTCTCTGCTCGTCAAGGTATTTTTCAACAACCAAGTGAGTTGATGAGCTGATTTAGCTACTTTTGCAATGTGCCCCCGAAACTTCATCTCCCTATCCACCAACACTACCAAGTCCCTGGCCTCATCAATCTCTGGGAGCACAGTTCCACCAATGTGGTATACTGCTGCTAATCCTTTCACCCCAAAATGCATAACCTTACATTTTGTCAGATTAAATTTACATCCATTCTCCTTAGCCCAGAATTCCAATCTATCTAAATCATCCTGCAAGACTTTGACATCTTCTGCATTCACTATTGCCCTACCCAACTTTGCATCATCAGCGAACAAATGAATTGTTCCACTTAGATCCTTCCCTATATCGTTAATGAACAGATTAAACAGCAGTGGTCCAAGAACAGAACCCTGCGGCACACCACTAGTCACAGGCCGTCTTTTGGACTCTACTCCTGAATAAACTACTCTTTGATATCTCTCCATCAACCAACCACCTATCCATCTCACCAACCCTATATCCATTCCCATATGTTGTAGTTTACGGATTAGTATTCCATGTGGTATCCTGTCAAACGCCTTTGCTAGGTCCAGCAGTATCACTGTAAACCCATTTCCCTTATCCAGTTCAGCCGTCACCTTGTTATAAAACTTGAGCAAGTTACTGAAGCATGATCTACCCTTCACAAAGCCATGCTGTCCCCTGTACAGTATCTCATTTTCATCAATCCATTCCTGTATTTTTACCTTGACTACTTTCTCCAAGACCTTGACAACGACTCCTGATATGCTGATCGGTCGGTAATTTGCAACCGTAGTCTTGGATCCTCCTTTATGCAGTGAAACTATTTTCCCCTCTTTCCACACCTTCGGGTCTAAACCAGACCTGAGACTCAGATTAAACAACATGGTCAAGGGCACTGATAATTCCTTAGCCGCTTCACACAAGACCCGTGCCGGTATACCATCCAATCCCACAGATGTGTTCACATTAATGTTCTGTAATAGACTAGTCACCTCCACTTCATTCATCACTATTCCCGTATAAACTAAAGGTTCCTTCATTTTTTCAATGTCACCACCTGGATGATATGCTTCTGCAAAGTGCGCGCTCAGTAACTCCACTATATCGACTGATTCAGTGACCTCCTTACCATCGTCATTCCGTAAAATCATTTTGCCGTGTACAGTTTTTTTCTTGCTTGCAGCATATTGAAAGAACTGTTTGGGATTCTCTTTTGCTGCATAGCTAGTTTCCTTTCATAATCCGCTTTCCTTTTTTTACCACACTCGTTACATTTCTGGCCTGCACTTTATACCGTTCGTGTGCCTGCAGGTCATCCTTTTCTTTAAATTCCCTCCACAGTTGTTTCTTTTTTTGGCAGCTCAAGCTTAATGGTGTTATTCATCCATTTAACACCTACTTGTTTTACTATTCGGACCCTAGGTATACAATCGGCCATAACCTCCTGTAAATGCTCCTTGACCACTTCCCATGCTCTATCGACGTCCAGCCCTTGCAGTTGTACATGCCATGGCACTGATCCAAGCAATCTCCTAAGCCTGTCATACTTGCCAGCACGGTAATTCCACATATACCCTGTCTTAATCGAAAATTCCACACCTTTAGCCACCTCCCAGTTCAAGACCTTATGATCACTCTCACCAATAGGTGGCAATATGGTCATATTCATTACAGTCAAATTCTCAGATGCTATTACCAGGTCAAGCACTCTCACACCCCTAGTATTTTCAATTACATGCTGTCTCAGATAGTTATCCCTTAATAATTGAATAAAATCCATTTCCTTCCTCACATGTGTCCTCTCCTCCTTCCAATCAATGTTACCACAGTTGAAATCCCCCATAATAATTACCCTCCTTCCACTCATTTCATCAATTTCCCTATGCATACTATCTCCACCATCTATTCCATCACCTGGTCTATAGCAGCACCCAACTGTATATTTTATTCTGCCAGTGTCAATCTCACATCAAATAGCCTCAAATGAGCTCCTTTCACTATCCTGCGATACAACTTCAATTCTCCTTGGCTGCAGTTCATCAGCTATCATCAATAATACCCCTCCCCCCATTTTATTCTCTCTGTCCCTCCTAAACACACTATAACCTACACATTCTATCCCACTAACTATATCATCTTCCGTCAGCCATGTTTCACTAATGCCAATAACCTGTGGCCAGGAAGAGCCAATCAAGGCCAAAAATTCTTCCTTTTTGTTCCTAATACTCCTGGCATTAGTGTACATGAAATGCAGTGATCCCTTAGTTCCACCCCTATATTGATGCGTTATTCTAAATGACCCATTCCCATTTTTTGTCCTTAGTTCTGGCTCGGGTACATGATAAACATTCTTACACTCATCTGTCTTACTGATGTCTGCATATCCATTCTCTCCCTCCTTGGTAGTTCTAGTTTCCCTGGTTTTGCACATCCATTTTCACTTCATTCAGCAACACTCTTTCCAGTCTCCGCACACCAAGTCCATTCAAATGCAGGCCATCCATCTTGTATAAGTCCTTTCGCCCTTCAAACTCATTCCACACGTCCACGAATTCCACACCACACCGTCTGCATAACCTGCGTATAATGTCATTTGCGATTATGGCCCTCCTTCTAAACTCCTCTCTGTCATACCGCGGCAACAGACTAACCATTCTAACTCTGTCACTCTTTTCTTTCGCTACCTTTAACAATATTTTCAAGTCCTCTCTCATAAAAAATTTATCACCTTTCAATTCATTCGTACCCGCCACAACTATCAATTCTTTCACCCTCTGTTTTTGCACTCTAATACTCTCACTTACATCCTTAAATTTCGCACCCGGTAAGTACGATTTAGTTACACTGCCATCTATCACCCCTCTTAATAACGAGTCACCATACAACACTCTTTCCTTCATTTCAGAAACTCTCCCATTCTTACGCTGTTTATTTACGTTAGCCGAATCACTCTGGAAAGAGTTTTGCAGGTGCTCTAATTGCCGTTGCGCATTTTGTATCACTGCGCGCAACATACCGATCTCACTTGCTACAAATAATTCCTCATTATTTTTATCATTTAAACCATTTTCTCTCTCTGTATGGTTGCTTTCACTCTTTCTAAGATCACCGCTCTCATTGCCATCTTGTACACCGCAATTCCCTATCAAGCCACTATTTTCACTCACATTTTGGCTTTCTTCAACCATAACTATCTCACAACCTGACACATACTTCAACTCCTCACTTTGCTTACACTTTCTGCACATTCTCCCACCACTATCACTTTCAATCCACATTCCAGCCTCATTCGGGAATGCATACATCCCACACACATCATATTGGACAAACTCTCTCACATTATAGTTTTTGAACAATGGCGTCGTATTTTTGGACGCCATTATCTTGCGTCGCATTGGCGCCATATTCAAATCTATGAAACGTAACGTTATATACTAAATTAAATAACGGAATTCACACCAAAATCCCACAGACACAACAAGCTACCGAAATTAGGCAATATTACGTTATGATTTTAACCTATATTCTAATTTTTACTTAAAATTGAAAATTGTACTTAGCTTTCGGGAGCTCTCTGAAAACACAACCATCCGTCTGGCCCTCTAGCCAACTAATAAATGCATACTATCTTTTAGGTAGCAGTACGAAAACTAGTGTTTACGATAATGGAATTGTGGCATTTATCTGCCGTATTGGATCTCTTTTTTTTTTTTTTTTTTTTTTTTTCCCCGGAAAAGCCTTGATTCATTGATAGCATGAGTTCTCTATCAATGGTCGCTATCTTTAAAGACTAAATAAGCTCTGCCTATTCCCTATGAGGTATAAAAGGCATGAGAGGATTTAAATGTGTGTGTAAATTAAAATATAAAATACCAAATAAAACGAGCAATATATTATATAACAAGGGGATGGCCAACTACGCGTAATTTTGGAGTCAAAATAATTCCGGTAAGACTTAGAAGAGCCGCAACTTTTGACCGATGCGATGGTACGCAAGTAAATGAGTGTGCATATGGCGAGGTTGTAACCAGCTTGTAAGAACTGCTTTGACTAATTACCAGTGGCAGCTCGTACATAAACACTGCGACACTGCAGCACCCCCCAAGGAAAAAATGAAAAAATTAAATTTTGTTTGTGTTTATAAATAATAGCAATGCTTACAACGTTATATAAATGCAATACAACCTGTTAAAGGTCACAGCTTATGTTTCGACATTGATTGAATAGTTAATAATTGGAATTGTTCGATTAACGCTTTAGATTACGAAGCAAATGCACTGCGATCTAACGCCGATATTCGTTTGCGCTTGTCATTGCTATTGATACGAAACTTTTATTATTGGTGTTTGTTCGTGGTGAGGATGAAATATTTTTAATAAAGCAATTTTTTAATATGTAAATTGATTTATTAATAAATTGGTTACTGATTAGGAAAAAAAGTTTATTTTTTATTTTTATTGTTATTTTTTTTTATATATGCAGCACCCCTGCTGATTACACACCTAATTTTAAGGACCTTACTAAGAAACTGGATACAAGGAAGGCTTCTACTAGTAAATAAGTAACTAAAATTATTGTTCGACTTTAACATTATTCTAATTGTTCAAAGTAAACTTCATTTTCGAAGTTAACTTTTTATTGCAGTAATTTTTTATTAACCCTGTTTTTCTCTCTCTCTTCTGTCTTTTTTTTTTATTTTGTTCCTTTTTTTGTTGCCTCCTCTTCTCTTTTTGTTTATTTTTTTCTGGTAGATCGTGAAGAGCCAGCTGTGGCCACCCCTGTTATATAACATTAAGCAAAATTATATTTTATTATACATAATGAAATGCATTTTAATCATGTATTTTATTATAAATAATTAAATACGTGATTAAAATTAGAAATTATAATTATAATAATAATGTAATATAATAATATATTAATATCATTATTATAGAAACACCTCCTGGAGTCAAGACTCATTAAGGGAGGCTATAAAAAGACGCATTCTAACAGAGATAATGTTCATCATACCTCATCTTAAATTAGTTCAATGTTTGCGCACTCACCATCTCACTAGGCAAAACATTCCACTCACCAACCACTCTCCATGCAAAGAAACAGTCATGCCTCACTTGTTACGCACCACTTCTTTATACAACTTCCAAGAATGACCTGTTGTCCCTATCCGTTTCCCTCCTCCAACCCTTTGAAAAATATCCCGGGTATCAATGTCTTCATAGTCGGTATTCCATTCCCAATACTGCTTTCGTTATTCGCCTCTGAACTTTTCCCAGAGCTCGTTTCTCACTTAGGAACGCAGATGACTAAACTGATGTGCAGTAGTCTAACCAAAGCCTTGTAGCGGAATGACCACATCCTTATCTCTACTTCGACTTCATGACATTTACAATATGTTCCTTGAACTTCAATTCTTTATCCACCACTGTCCCAAGATCCCTCGCTTCCTCAACTTCCTGTGATAACGTCTCCAATATGATACACAGCTTCACTTTTCTTTGAGATCCATAGTGGAAATTTCAAATGATTGATTGAGAGAGAGAGAGAGAGAGAAGCATTGGCGTCGAGTGGACGCTGCGTTCCACTTGATTGCTCAAATGTTAGAATTCAAATCAGGAGAATTAGGCAACCAGAGAAACACATGGAAACCTCGGATATGATATTCGAACCATGCTGTTATGGTTAGCATGACATCGACATGGAAAGTTGTGTTGCTGGCTGAGTTCGTATGCATCAGGCCACATTTTTCATGTAGAGCAATACCTGGTCTGAAACAATCTCCAGTTTTAGAATTAGTAGTATTGTACGCCCATACTTTGTAGAACCGACCTTGGCTTTGTGCCAAGAATAGTCATTTCATGTTGAAGGGGAGAAAGAAATAAAGGATGTACGAATTAGTACATCCAACACGCGAAGTCACGTGCTTTATATTTATACATACATTTTCCAATTGTCGTTGGAAAATTTTCATAAAAGAAAAGCTCATTTTCCGACGTACAATAATAAACACTCATCCCACGAAACACATTGATTACTCAAATATCGGAATGGATTCTCCTTCTTTTTACACGCGCAGAAGTGTCGAAGGGTCTCGCATCTATGGGTGTACAGTAAAGGCGTGTTGAGTAGGGATGAGAGGACCCAGTGATATCCAAGAGAACAATTCCTTACACCCCAATTATTAAATGTATGAATTATAACTACAGTCCAAAAAAGCATTAGTTATGATGAGAGGAGTGCTATTTCCTATTAGGAGGGATAATCGTAGTTTATTGGACCTGTTGAGATTAGGGTAATTTAATAATACCTGACAATTCTTTGTAAAGTTTTCCCATCAGAAATCTGCTTTGTGCAGGAATTTTCCAGCAGGACTGTACTAAAAAGAGATGGCATGTTCCGCAACACCAGACTGCTTAGGTGCGTAGTATTTGATGTAACGTTTATGTTCTTTTGGATTAACAGCAGATTATCTTCTGGATTGATTAAAATATGACAGATCGAAAAACCAAGAAATGTCGTACATACTTGGAAAGTCTAAAGTGGAGGGAGAAATTTTGAAGACAAGCCGAAACGTTGCTTGAATATTAAGATACCAGAATGTTTTAGGGATAATCTTAGATATTTATTGTAATAAGAAATGTGTCTAATTTCATCCTTTAACAACAGGTTGCCTTTGTGGTTTTTTCAGGGTTCTGTATTAGTAATTCTACATCAGAGTTCCATGCTTTGGTTACAAAGATGCAACAACACGTAACACAGTGCATTCAAGGGCAAGTTTACTTTAGAAATACAGAAGTATCGTTTACTATTTTTAGATTTCCATTTCCTTATCAACCTCAAGTTTTACATCAAGAAATCCAATACATTAAATTCACTTTCAGGACAAATGATTTCAACGAGGCCTTTCTCGACAAAGCACTCAGTACTTAGACGAATCCATTTTTTTCTTCTCAAAACGAAATTAATAGTATTTCCATTCTTTATGTAAAAGGAATATCTCAACTATCTCTAATTCTCTGATGACTCATTAATATTGAAGTATCGTTTGCTGTTCTCAAATTTCACCTTTTCTCCTTTCGAATTTATAGGTGTCTACGAAATGTATTGCTATTGTGGTTTATGATATTTATCGGAAGATCCTCTATGAAAAACATAAAATAAAAATTACATTACATAAAATATAAATTGAAATATAATAAAATATATAATACATATAATATATAATATATATAAAAAGTATATATTTTATTATAGAAAATACGCAGGACACAGGACATTAATGGCGCAGAGGGTGAAGCTTGACGCTTTTTATATTCCCTGTTGTCTGTTTCGGGAGCAGTGATGGGAGAGATTTGTGAGCTATTTTAGCTCGCCCTCAGTAGGCAGAAGTGGCTATGTGTCGTCGTTGGGTGTTAGGATGGCTTTTGGTCTTTTGTGTTTCCAGTGGCCATTACCGTCATAGTTTCCGGCTTGCTGAATTAGTTGGTTTGGATGCGTAGATGTCTTCATAAAGAATTTCTCTGCTAGGGAGCGTAGTAGTGAAGACAGGTAGAGAATATTTAAGTCCTGGTGGATCTGGGCGTTCCTGACGAACCACGGGGCGTCCAGGATCATCCATAGGCACTTGTTCTGTAGTCTTTGTAGCTAGAGGATATTTGTTTTGGAATTACGGCTCCATGCTGGGGAGGCGTATATAATTGTGGGACGGATCACTGTCTTGTAGAGTAGAATTTTGTTTCTTGTGTTTAGTTTGCTGTCTCTGTTGATCAAGGGGTACAGCTGGGTGATAGCTTTTAAAGCTTTGGTTCATGTGCTCTTGATGTGGCCGTTGAAGGATAATCGTTTGTCGAGTTGTATTCCAGGGTATTTAATTTCGGTTTTCCAGGGAATTTTTGAGTTGAACAGGGTGATGTCTCCTTTGGGGAATACTCGTCTTCTTGTGAAGAGTATCGTTGTACTTTTCTGGGGGGTTTACTTGTAGTCGCCAGTCTGCAAACCATTTTTCTAGATTCTGGATGGTGTCTTGTAGTTTTTTGGTTACGAGATGTGGTTTGCGGGATCTGGCTAGTATAGACGTGTCATCTGCTTAAAGGACGATGGTGGATGTGATGGGATTTCGAGGGATGTCTGCCATGTAGATGTTGAACAGGATCGGGGCCAGCAGTGATCCTTGAGGAACTCTGGCCAGGATTGTTCGTTGGGTTGAGACTGCTTCATTTATTTTCACTTGCATCTTCCTAGAAGCTGTTTGCGAGATATGACTTAACCAGATATATCATGTTTAGTGGAAAGTTTGTGATGATAAATTAGTAAAGGAGACCTTGGTGCCAGATCTTATCGAAGGCCTTTGAGATGTCCAAGAAGACGGCTCTGGTGTGCTGATTCCAGTTGAATCCTGTGGTGATATGGTCTACCAGCCTAGGGATGTGTTGGGTGGTGCTGTGGTTTTGGCGGAAGCCAAATTGTTCTTGTGGAATGATGTTTAGTTGGTTGACATGTTCTTGGAGTCTAATGAGGATGATTTTCTCTGTTTTTTTTTCCTAAGTTGGATAACAGGCTGAAGGGACGATAATTTTATGGTAGGTGTGGGTCTTCGCCTGGCTTGTAAATTGGATGATGTCGGCTGTTTCCCATGACTGGGGGGAAGTGCTGCCATTTGAAGATGGAGTTTATGATATTTGCCAGATGTACTATAGCTTTGCGTAGTAGTGCCTTGATGACTTTGTTTGTGATGCCGTCAGGACCTGGGGATTGTTTTGTTCTTGAAGTGGTTGATGATGCAATTATGATGATGAAAAAGTTATGTTTTGTATTTATTTGTTTATTTATTTTTATGTAGCACGAAAATGACTTTCTAGAGATCGGGTATGGAACTTGTTTAAAACTATTTTTCAGATTTCTAATAAGCCGGACAACATTCTTATACCCAATAATTAAACTCATCTACTATCATAATATATTTTATATATTCGATCGGTTCCCGGGTTAGTCGATCTCTGGCACGGGCTAGGGGGTTTTTCGTCCCGTAAACTCAAGAAAATCGACCGTCGAACCCACACAATTTTCAGACATTAAAAATATTGTGTTTGGGTTAGGGATCACGAGATGGCGGCACTAGCTTGTCGCCTTCTTCACTGCGTACCGATGAATCAATGATAGCCTTGGGACAGCTATCTCTCAGATTGGCTACCAGTGGAGATTGAACTGCCCACTCAGTCTCCAAAAGTTAGATAGGGCTAAAAACGGCCCCGCCTATTCTCTATACGGGAACAAATAGGCGTTAACTGATTTTTTAATTTTTTTTTATAATATATATATATATGTTGCGGCTTTTTAGAAATCTGAAATAGTTTTAAAAAGTTCCATACACGATCTCTAGAAAGTCATTTTCGTACTATATAAAAATAAATAAACAAATAAATACAAAACATAACTTTTTTTTGAGAAAGAGATAATATATATATTTATTTAAATATAGGCGATATTAGTAATTGACCGTTGATGCTTTACTAACATAGTGGTGTTTGTTGACCTGTTGTCTGTGCGTGTGTTTCTCTTCTCTTCATTTCATAGTTCAAGTACTTATACAAAGTACTTGAACTATGAAACTTGAACTATATATATATATATATATATATATATATATGTATGTAATAAAACAAGCTGTTTTATTCTATATATATATCATGCTTACCTTAGAGAAAAAAATTAATAGCTTCTTTAAAGTCATATTTTAAATTAACTATATCTAAAGATGTAAATTTAACTTTAAAAGTTTCAAAATTTATTCAAGAAAAAATTTAAGAAATTATTAGTGTGTCATATAATATTTCATATTTTAATTTATTTCTAAAAATTAGAATTAGTTAAATTTGTTTTAATATTTTCTTTTTCAAATTATTAATAATTTTATGTTTATAATTAAAATTTATTATAAGTAATTAATGGAAAAGAATGAACTAGAAGTATATTTATTTATTTATAAACAAAACCGTATAATTAACTCACGGTGTTCGATCAGATATTTTCATGTTATGACGTCATGGTTAATACTACAAGCACATTTTTTGAGGTGGGGGGGGGGTACATGTTTCAAAATGAGCAGTGCATTAATTTTGTGCTAATAGAAATGAAGACAATCTGAATATATTGCACACACGTTCTTCGCATTACAAGAAATTTATAAAACAATAATTATCCAGAATTTTTTAACATTCAAAAAGTTTAAAATTGAGTTATATTCTTTTGGTATATTAGTCGACTATAAATATTAAAAGATCTACACAATTGTCAACAATAATTTTACAATAAATTTACAATAATAGAAGTCGAGATGGCTATACAAAGCATAAGGTACGTTCGTTTGAAAAACTATTATGTAAAAAAGCGAGAATGTTAAACCATCTGACTCTTAACTATCAAAGTTAAGAACTTTGATAGTTCAGAACTTTCCTAAGTTCTTAACTATCAAAGAGCAGATAAAATCAATAAGTGTCAAACAGATTTACTTTAAGGCTTCTTTAGCGTTACTCCATGAGAGAATCCAGCACGTCAGATATGTACTTAGTAAACTAGACCTCCAATGCTTAGAAATTTTCGAAAACATCTCTAACAACATAGATAGCAACGTTTGGAATATTCTTGACCGCATGGTTCATAATAGTGTTAACAAAGTTTTTCTAGCCAGTAAAGAATCGCAAATTAATAAATTCAATACACTCTATGGAAGAATACACGACGCAAGACCGCGTCTCCCCGATGAAAAACTTATTCTCAACTTTTCGGACTACACATTATCAAAACCAGAATCTGACATTCTAAAAAAAAAAGGTTTCAACTTTGCTATCATTCCAGATCACATTCCAAAGATTGATTTCATAAGTAACATAGAGACTTTCTTCATTCTCGGAAACATTAGCAAATGATATTTGTTTAAAAAGGTCATCATCCTTTCAACCTAAAAACCACCAAAACCTAATATAACCCCTACTGAAAAGCGTGCTCTCTCAAACTTAAATAAGAACAAAAATATAATCATCCTAAAGGCAGACAAAGGAAATTCGACGGTTATTTTGAACACCAAAGACTACTTGATAAAGATCACTGATTTAGTTTCAGACACGGCAACCTATTGCATATTCGATGTAGACCCAACTACAAAAAATCTAAACGAGACTAATGTCCTATTACGTAATATGACGAGGTGGCCTTCCGAATTACAATCCAAATTCCCAATTACACCCATTGACGCCACGCTTATATGGTGCACCAAAAGTGCACAAAGTTGGTGTTCCGCTCTGTCCGATTGTCGACGGTAGAAAATCTCCGACATATCTACAAGCTAAATATCTAACTGGTCTTTTGAAAGATAATAAAAATAAATTGAATTCCTTCTTAAAGAACTCTAAGCATTTCACGGAAAAATTAAAAGGCATTACCATCTTAAATACAGACATACTTGCAAGTCTTAACGTAGTGTCGTTATTCACAAACGAAGAATTCACAATACCTGTTGAAGAAGTTATCAAGATCATAGAAAATCTCTATCCACATGACATAGTTTAGCTCTTTCGTGATTGCCTCAAATCAAATTATTTTAAAGTAAATAATACTATTTATGGACAAGCTGATTTGTTCGTGGAAAAACTAGAAGCTGATATCCTGGCCAAAGTAAATCCTAAGTCTTGATTTGGTGGAGATACCTAGATGATATATTCATTATTTGGAAAGACACGGAAAACAACTTATTTAATTAATTAATAACCTTATTTAAGTTCCTTACAAAATAAATCCGTTCTACCAGAAAATAAAGTTCACGTTAGAGTTGGAAAATAACAATCAATTATCTTTTCTAGATATACACTAATAAAGAAACAAGAGAATGGACAAACAACCTACAGACACTGGACGCTAACTACATTTCAAATCAGCTCACCATTATGCACAAAAACTCAGCATTATACGTATGCTTAAAAATAGAGCAACCAATAATATCTCAAAAGAAAAGGATCTCCTTGATGAACTCACTCTCATTTCTCAAACATTGGTAAACAACGGTTATCCACAAAATATAATCCAAAAGATTCTTCATAGGAATAATCCACAGCAACTACCTCCTGTCACACAACATGTATCGTCTATCGCCATCCCTTATGCCGGATCAGTTTCAACAAAAATAGCCAAACTCATGAGATCTTTCAACATCAGAGTTTCCTCAAACCTGTTAAAACTACACAACACATGCTAAGATCTCCTAAGGACAGTAATGCCTTTTACAAATACGCAGGTGTATACAACATCCCATGTTCCCGTGGGTTAAATTATATAGGCCAAACTTCAAGAAGCCTAGAAAATCGAAAAAAAAAAGAACATATAGGAGATGTTAACAACAACAGAACAGACACTTCAGGATTAGCCTATCATTTTTCGATGTCTCACCACTCCATCGATTGGGATAACAGCTCCATGCCTTAAATAGAAGAGGATTTTAGATGTAGAAATTTCAAAGAAGCTGCAGTTGTACTCCAGACAGGAGATAATCTAAATAGAAATTAAGATATGATACTGAAAGACATCTAGAAAAGCCTAATAAATTCACTTAGCTTACCAGAATTTTATTTCGCGAAAAAACTATACAACACGCTCAAGGAACAATAACTAAGACGCCATGCTCCATGCGTATGATGTTACGCGTCAGTTTTAATTTTACTTGATTTGACTATGCTACTCCATTTTTCTCTTTTTTACTAGTAATGTATTGTACCGATCTTCCTGAAGAAGCCAGACAGAATAGCTGGCGAAACTTGTTGACAATTGTGTAGGTAATTTAATATTTATTGTCGACTAATAAACCAAAAGAATGTAACTAAATTTTAACGTATAATTCAAAACGTTTATATAGATTATAAATAACTTTGCTATTAATAAAAATCATTCTAATATTAGGTGAATTAATTATTATGTTATTAATTTCCTTCTTAATCTGGTTAAATACTTTCACACCTTTTAAAATATCGCATATTTATGTTTATATACTTGATATTTATTTATATGTGTGATTTTTTGACCATATGATGAGATGGAATAGATGGATTGATTCATTCAATCCAATATCCTTGGAGGGTAATGGATGGCAATGCTGTAGCTAATGAAGTTCTAACTGAGGCTCGGCTATTGCTGTTACCCTCCTGCCATGATCAGAGCTTTAATAATATCTCAAAATAACACATTATCCCTACACTGCCTCCTACAGATAACGGGGAAGATGAAAAGCATTCTTGCTTCGCCCCTTTAAGCCAGTCCTTATAAGGACTATATGTGTGATTTAGGGGTTGGAAGTTCGGCCATGAGATGCGGTAATTAATACCCTTGGAGGGTAATGGATGGCAATGAAGTTCTAACTGAGGCGCGGCCATTGCTGTTACCCTCCTGCAATGATCAGAGCTTTAATAGCTCAATAGCACTTTATCCCTACACTGTCCTCTACAGATAACGGGGAAGATGAAAAGCATTCTTGCTTCGCCCCTTTAAGCCAGTCCTTAAGGACTCTATTTGATTTAATGCACATTTTTTCACCTAATGATTTGCGCTTTGGCACTTTTCCATTTATCACATTTGTGACACATTTATTATGCATTGAAAAACTGATCTGGGTCAACTAAATAATAAATCCTCCTGTTTTGTGTATATAGATGCTTTAGCACAGACCATAAAGGAAATTTTTGAGATGTTTTCTTTATTCGGTGCTCTGAGTATACTCGATCTCGATTATGGATGTATTCGTTTATACTTTTTTTAATAGCTCGCATAACCTAGATAAACAAAGTAAGCTAGAAAAACTCAGAACAGAACCGGGGTCTTTAGTCTGACGCTTTCTTAACAGAGATTTCGGGGCACTGTTTTATAACATATTTAGTTTCACGGGATTTTGCAACAATATTTTTAAGGTTTTTTTTTTTTTTTTGTCGTTCCTCTCTAAAAGATCTGGAATTCGATTTTAGGTCTTTTAAACTATTTTTCAAACTTTACAGTGAAACTGTTTTCCAAATCAACTGAGAGAGAGAGAGAGAATGCAGATAACGATACCTAATCCTTAGATCTGTGATATAATACAAAAATAAAGTTTTGGTCTATTTTTTTAGAGTAAATGAAGTGCAAAAAATAGATATTTTTTATTTTTATTTTTTGGGGAAAGGACAGCGCTGTCTAAAAAATGCGAAATTTCCATTTGGTTGAAAAGGGAATCCGTTCGAGCTATGTATATATGAGTATTCCTGAGTTTCTACTCAGTTGTTATAGTACATTTTAAAAAATAGATATTTAATGACTTTAAACCGAGTATATATATATATATATATATATATATATATATATATATATATATATATATATATATATATATATATATATATCTTTTAATCAATATCCGAATAATAATAATAATAATAATAATAATAATAATAATAATAATAATAATAATAATAATAATAATTTTAACATTTTATTATGTCTCAGATAAATTAAATGCCTAGATACTATAATGGATGTATATACACGCAGGCCCGGCTGGTGGCGTGTGCGAAGTGTGCAATATACTCCTGTTCGTTTTATCCACACTTTATTCAAAAAAAAAACTTTTTGGAAAGGCGCCGAACATTAACGCACACACAAGAAAAATACTAGGCGCCGGCGCTGTATACACGTATACATATATATAATATTTATAATACATTATAATTATGAATAACAGATATTTGAGAGTTAATAATATTTTTAAATAATAATAATAAATCTTTTAATCAATAATATTTTTGTTCACTGCTAAAATATTTACACATATGTGTACAATAGTTATCTTGAGTATAATTTTACAAAATTTTTCTACATTGGATTTCAGTTAAGAATTTTAATAGCACTCTTTGCCTCCATATTGTGCATTTACAACGCATGTTCTAATATTCATAGTGATGATTATACAGATTTTTTTCCGTGAATAACTAATATAATAATTATAGTTTGGGAGGCATTTCTGATTTCTTCCTAGGAGCTTTGCAAAGCTTATCTGAGGAAGATAATAGATCGTGGTGGGTTTCGTGGTTATGTTTCTATACTGGTCGCAAGCCAGGTGTTGATTTTACTGTAAAAAACAAAGTTTGTACGTGCTTGGAAGGCTTCGACTGCTTTTACACAGTTTCACTTTTTTTTTTTTATGGCAAGTAGGGTTGGATTTGGACATGGTGTGTTTGTTTGTATCCTTGTAGTGGTGTTTTTTGAGAGGGTTTGTCATAGGTTTTGTGTGTGTATGTGTGTGTGTGTGTGTGTGTGGGAGAGAGAGAGAGAGAGAGAGAGAGAGAGAGAGAGAGAGAGAGAGAGAGAGAGAGAAACAGGAATTTCTCTAATTTTCATTCTCGCTATAATATTTATATAGTGCCTGTTTCAGCTCTCTGTATGTTCCTAGGTTTCTGTTGTCGAACGGCAGTTTGTTTATCATGTCAGGTACGTAGAAATTTCGGGTGGCTTTGCCGTAGTGATTGTTGTACTTATATGTTATGTAGTTTGTTGACTGTGGTCTTGTTATTTGATATGTTGTTCTGGTTACTCTATATGTTGGGTTGTAGTAGTGTTTTAACATGACTGTGTAGTGGCGTAAGTGTTTCACCTTAAATATTTTGTGTTGTGTCCGTGCTTCCTGCATAAGTGTGGGTTGTTCCCAGAATATCAGTTTTACCATTTTATCTTGCAACCATTCTAACCTGTTAAGTCTGTAGTCTGTGCAGAATGCATATGATGTGATTGTGTATCTTAAAATGTTTTCACATAATGCTTTATAGATTAGTATTTTTATGCATGCCAGGGCTATGTCTTTAAATCGGTATATTTGCTTGCTATTATCCAAAGCTTGGTGTGTAGGTAGTTTATATGGCTATTCCAACTTTGATCAGCATCAAAGTGAAGTCCGAGATAGCATGTTGTTTTCACTTGTGTGATGGTTGTGGTTTTAGGTTCAGCGCTTTGTGTATGGGTGGGTGAATGTCAGATAGTGAGATATTTTGTTTCTATGGGCAAGGTTTGGGGGTTTTTGATATCATTAGCTTTGTTTTTCTGGGGTTTATATATATATATATATATATATATATATATATATAGGCGAAGCGAAGCCTCTTGGCTCTTTATTTCAGTGATTCTTAGTACTTTTTAAAATGTGACACGTTTTGTCAAATCGTATGGGAAAGCATGACTTCTGCATCATTTCAACCTGGGTATTTTACATCTGGGTCTGGCTTCCACTGACGTGACCTCAACAAAGGTCGAAACCGGTCTGGGTAGTGACCCCTTCCCATAATGCATAGCATCATACATGTCCCAAGGAGATGTGCTTTGCATTATGGAGAATACTAAGGAAAGTGATCAGAACTTACTCCACCTTTGCCACGAGTTGCCCCGGTCCTGAAAAGGTGCTTACGCTTGGATCCGCCGAAACTTTTATAGTTGCTATATTCGGCACGAAACTCTTGTAGTTTCTATATGTTCGGCTTTGAAATAATGTTGGATTCAATATCCACTTAATTTGTATAATAAAACAACAATAATAATAATAAGGTGAAGAAACCATACGTTAGAAATTTTATTAATAAAGTCGAAGGAAATATTTATCCCTATTAAAATAAATTTTTTGCTTTGTATGTTTACTTCATTTTGCACTCTTTTCATTTCTTTTTTTTTTCATTTCTTCCTTCAATAATATTCAACTAATCTGACGAGTTTTTCAGTACTTATTGAATGAGTCTATTAATTTAAATGATGTTAGTTGGTTTTAATGTGAATGCACAAAAAACTGATCATGCACAGGATCGTATCAGAAATATCCTGGAATTAGGAATTTCCGTGTATGTCGGGATTCCTACAATTAGAGAAATTTGTTTTATTTTATGTTAATCATTCAACAGAGATATATTTGATTGATATTGTAAAGTATTAATATAATATATTTCACATTTTTGCATTTATGCAATGAAGAATACCATGTACTTATAATTGAATCCTAACAAGCAATGTTTAATATTAAATCTAGGTTATTTCAAAACGGATTCCTTTACTAATATTCTTAATTTAGAAATCAAGAAGAGACGCCGCCTTAGATTAGTGTTTAGAAATCGACGATTTTAAAATTGAGAAAAATTTTAAACTTAAATGAACACGTATTATTAGATGTATACCTGAAAGGATTTCTATACTACACTGCCTGTTATTCCTTTATGTTTAACTCAGGGGATTTTCCTTCATGGAATGTTAATATATGAAGCAAATCTATTACAGTGACACTCGTGCTATACGTTGCCCCATAGTTTTCTCATTTGAAATTCCTTGCATCCGAGGTTCTCTCTCTCTCTCTCTCTCTCTCTCACACACACACACACACATACACACACACACACATACACACACACCCATCTACACACAAACCACGAGAGATCATTTAGTTATTAATATTAAAATTAACAATCTTCCAATCTTACAATCTTCTAATTCTAATTTAAAGATCAACGGCTTATTATCAGAGATTTTTATTCGAGAAGAAGAAGTATTATAGATTTTATAAAAAAAAAAAAAAAGTCCACGGGTTAGCCTAGTAGTTATGCGCATCGCAACCATATGCCTGTGAAATGTTTGTCCTGGGTTCGATTCCCGTCGCTGACGCCAGGATCTTAGGATCTTTCTCAGACATAGCCAAGTTAGCCGGCCTTGGGCGTCGACTGCAGGGTTTTCCTCCACAGTTTATCTGGGGTTTTTCATCCCACAAGCAGGCAAACCGGCCTTGAGAACTCAACGCTTCTACAGACATAGGATATACCGGAAGGCTAACTACGTTATCCTTGTGTACGACTGCGGTTAAATGAATAGAAAAACTCCCGACATCACAAGGTGAAACAGGGAAAAAGAAAGAAGAAGATTTTTAGCATTCACACAGCGGGGAGTTTACACAGATTAATGGACTGGTTATCATTAACACAATGTTCCGACATAAAAGTGTACACAAATTCACATGAAGAGGCAAGGAATAAGAAAAGTCTCATTGACAATGTTATTGTTGATAGTGATGTTTTCTCCCTGGTGCAGAACACCAGAGTGTACAGAGGATATGAAATTGGAAGCGATCACTATTTAGTCTTGAGCAGGATAAAATTGAATTTCATATTGAAAAGAATAACTTGTAAGAAAGTTTTAAAGAGAATAAAATTTGAGCAGCTCTCAGATGCGAACTGTAGAGTAAAATACACAAGCATAATTCAAGAAAAAATGAAAGAGTTTGAGAACAGGAAATAAACCTTGAATATTCAGTGGCAAGCCTTGAAGAAAACTCTGATTTATTCAGCTAGAGAGGCATGTGGTGAAGTTGTCTGCAAGGATAGAAAAATCAGAACTCCATGGTAGACACAGGAAGTTAAAGAAGCAGTGAAGGAAAAGAAAAAAGCATATCAAAAGTTACTGTCAAATAAGTCAGCTTGTGCTCTTAGAGAATACAGAGACAAATATAAGAAAGCTAAACACTGTGTAAAACTAGCTAAACAAAAGTCATGGGAGGACTTTGGCAAGAACATAGAAAATAAATGTCAAGAAGGTAGCAAAATATTCTGGAGGTTGTTGAAGAAGCTTAGGAATGGAGGAAAGAGTGCTGTAAAAGGAATTAGAGATGATAAAGGTGAAATGAAAACAGGAGAAAAAGATATCCTTGAAGTATGGAGTAATTACTTTGAAAAACTGCTAAATGAAACAAGCAGTGATGACAGCACAGTGATAAAAAAACACTGACCAGGCAATGCAATCAGGAATACATATCCATGCTTGAAGTAGAAAAAGCCATCAAAGGCTTGAAATGTGGAAAGGCAGCAGGAGTAGATGATATTCGACCAGAAATGCTGAAGTATGGTGGTATAAGAGTCTTACAGTGGCTGCACTGCATAGTTCAGAAAGCCTGGACAGAGGGACAAATTCCCGATGATTGGAGTAGAGCTCTCATAGTACCCATATATAAAAAGGGAAATAAAACCGAATGTGAGAATTACAGAGGTATTTCCCTACTGAGTGTTCCTGGCAAGATCTATGCAAGTATACTTGAGAAACGGTTGAGAAGAATTGTGGAAGAAAAGCTGGGTGAAGAACAAGCTGGATTCAGGCCAAATAGAGGCTGTCAGTATCAGATCTTCACTTTACGACAAATAGTCGAGAAAGCATGGGAATATAACAAAGATCTGTATTAAAGTTTTGTCGATTTGCAAAAGGCATATGACAAGGTGCCAAGAGAGAAGCTATTCAATACGCTACAGTTATATGGTGTCAATGGGGCATTATATCAATCAATATTTAGTCTTTATTTGAGTTGTAAATCAGCAGTTAAGATTGAAGGCAGTACAGAAAGATGGTTTAATGTTAAATCTGGTGTGAGACAAGGATGTACATTATCCCCTTTCTTATTCACTATCTATATGGATCACATTATGAAGGAAAGTGGTATTAAACGTGATATCAAAATTATGAATATTATGGAGGTGTTAATATCAGCTCTGTGCTTTATGCAGACGATGTTAACATTCTAAATAAATCTGCTACAAGTGTGCAAGATTCCCTGATTAAATTGAATAATTGTTGTAATAGATATGGACATCACACCTAAAGCAGGTAAATAAGGTTTTATGAAATAAGAGAGAAATTAACAAAAACACTAAATTATCTGTATACAAGACAGTATTCAAGCCAGTTTTAACTTATGGATCTGAGAGCCTGGTCAGAAGTAAAACACTTGACCAAAGACTAGATTAATACGAAGATATAGGTGGATTGATACGGTACAAAGTGCCTTAGAAGATAAAATATAAGATCTGATAATGTTGCAGTCTTGACACGTAACAGATTGATTTGGAGGAAAATTGTAGATAGGAAGTTAGTAACGATGTGGATTTTTTCATGTAGTACTGTTACATTCTCTACTCCCCTTGAGGGTACATATCATGAATTTGATAATGATCATCCCTCACCACCGCAAGGTAAAGGGGGGGGGGAGGAAGGGAAGAAGAAGATTTTTAGCATTCACACAGTGAGGAATTTACATAGATTTTTCTTCTGTAAGCAGACGCCCGCAGATTACCGAAGAGTTGTATTTTTCCGAGACAAGCACATCAGTTTATTATTTGTAAGACCCTTTAAATAGATATCCCAAACATTTCCAGTTCGATTACAGAAGAGAAATTTCTCCGGTAGATCCGGATTAAATTTGTGTTATATGATAGATGGGTACCACGGTCTCCATTGGATGTTAGAGTAACGTTTGACAGCTTTAGTACTTCAGAGGGATCAATAATCATTCAGAGGGATCAGTACTCAATAAAATTCACATGGATGATTTTTATTGAACTGATGGATTCTCTGATAAACCCACTTCGTAGGTCTGTTGGATTAATGATTACATGCGCATGTAATTATTACTGTTTATGGATAATTATTACTAACTACTCTTTACGGATGCTAGAGTTGAGCCAACCAAAGTATCACCGGTTACAACAGATGTATTGGCATTAAGACTTTTGCTGTTGGCCCTCGAAGCTTGCTTTAGGTGTGATGTTTGACATCGCTGATGAGGAACTGATTTAATAATGTTCAAGGTTACATAAGGATTGGGGAAGTGAAATGTAATGCTTCAGGATAGGATGTCCTCTACGATCCTCATTAGGCCAACTCCCTGGACTAAACAAAAGCTACTTTGATGTGAAGAGGCTTCTTATCATGGTATTGTGGAAGAGAGGCTCCTTGAGAACTTCAGAAAGTAGGGATCAAAGGTTTTCCACCTTTCAAAGGCATCTCTATAAAAGATGTATTTTTGAATGCGGGATGTTCCTCTGAAGCAGTTGATGTGCTTGCAGTTATTGCTTCAGTTGAAGAAATGCTGACTGTCATCTCACTTTCAACTAGTGGCTGTAATTCTGTGTGAACATGATAAGTATGATCTTGAGGAGCAGCCACAAATCAGCGACTGAATATTATAAGATTCATTATATATTCATGCATGTATGCATGAATTTGATTGAATAGATCCTAACCGTGTACTTAGACTCGTCTTACGAATTACAACAGTTTCTCTCTTAATTAAACGAACTTCATCCAAGGATCAAATTTACCCTAGAGCAGTGCTTTCCAAACTTATGGATGTAAAGGCCCTCTTGGAAATATTAAAATATTTCACGGTCCCCATCGAAAAACAAAATCGTAATACAGACATACATTATTATAATATTATTGTATTTATATTCGATACAAAGCATACACAGAGAATATCGCAAAAATGAAATGCAAATATTACATTTTTAGCATCTTACTTACACATTTGACATGCCACACTTAGTCTTAAAACATTTTAAATTTGGTTTCATTATTTCACGGCCTCAATAAAAGTAACGGCCCGAAGGGGGCAGCGGCCCACAGTTTGGGAAGCGCTGCCCTAGAGGAAGAAGTAAACAAACAGTTAGCCTTCTTAGATCTTTTAATTCTTCGCCAACCAGATGGTAGCTTCCATTTCTCTTTCTGTTTAGGAAGAAGACTCATATAGGTCATTATATGCATGCTGGATCTCATCACCATCCGAGTCAAAAGGCTGGAACTATTAAAACACTGGTTCATCTGGTCCACTCTTTATGCTCTACAAATGAGTTATTACCGAAAGAATTGCAAACATATTTTTTCAACTTTTTTATCAAAGGGTTATAAAAATTCCTTCATCAAAAGAGTTTTTAGCAGTTTTGGTATCTTTACCTCTTCAAATACAGAAGAAATAACTCGTATTCCTATTCATTGTGAGTTATTTCTTCAGTATTCTTATGTGAACACATAGCAAAAGTTTTAAAACCACTAAATATTTTTGTTGCCTTAAATCCATAAATCTCCACATTTCGCACTTCTCCCAAGGACAAGCTCACACATCTCAATCTTCCAGGTGTCTTTCAGATTCCTTGTGGGTTATCTTATTTTGGACAAATAGGAAGATCTGCTTTTATTCGGCTAGAAGGACACAAGTCTTATATTCAATACCTTGAACTTGAACAGTCTGGACATGCAGAGCATGTCATCAACACTAGACATAGAGTTCATTGGAACAAGGCAAGAGTTCTTCATAAAAGTCAGTTCCTCATGGAATGGTTTTATAAAAAATCATGGGAAACTTTACTTCACTCTCCTAACTTAAACAGATCCGATGGTTTATGCCTATCCCCTTCGTGGGAGATAGTACTTTTTAAATCAGCTAATCTTTCCTAACTTTTTAAAATTGTATACATATATATTATTTATTTTATTAATCATTTATTTTATTTTATTATTTTTATTATTTTTTAATAAGTTAGAAAATTTAATGACCTTTTTTTTAGTTTTCTTACTTTAGCTACTTCGGTGGCGCCTTTTGGAATTGTCAGTTATTGTTCTATCAGCTTTGTACTGAAGATGCCTGTGATACTCAGGCGAAAATTATACTAATAAATAATATTTTACGTGAGTTAATTCCAGTATTATAATTATTTAAATTTGATTGAATAGATCAGAACCATGCACCATCTCTAGTAAGGTCAGCTCTCTCCATCCGATATACACCAATATATATAAAGACAAAAGTTTGGAGGTAAAAGTTTCAGATTAGTGCTTCTTTTTCTTTAATAAGTGAGTTATTTTTATTGTATTCACGTTAAATATTATTGGTTTGTTCAAGTAATGCGCTATTAATTAATCAATATAGATATAGATTTTCGCTAATATAGATTTTCATTATTGTCAAATCAGATCGTAAATGTGTGTAGTAATCTATTTCAAATGATATTACAACAGTTTACAAACAGTTTACAGCAATATTTTAATTCTTAAATAATATTTCGAAATACATGTGGATAATGCGAGTAAACTAATTACTCGTATAACTAACCAGCCTTATCGAATTTTGAAAATTATATGTTTAAAAACGAAATGAACTTTACAGATTTCCATTTTTATTTCTGACATCTTAAGCTGTGTATGAGGTCATGTGCCTACAGGGTTGCAAGTTCTTCATCAGTGCACTCAGACAACGGTCATTCTGTATAGCCTTATTAATATGGCGAGGCTGGATGATAGCTCCTTTTTTCCCCCTTGCGATTTCTTCTTTGGCTAAACCTCCTGCCAATTCCAGGAGTTCAGATGTAAAGTAAGACAGTACACCTGCCAGATATACAGGAGCGGTCACACTGATTTTTGGAGTCGGTTTTCTTTTGCGCAGAAGACGATATATGCAATTGTAGGAGATTCCCAGTCCTATCAAATTAGTCAAACTTTTCCTAGCAAACAGGTAGGAGAAATTCTTGTTTTCTCCAAATTTATTTCCGGGCATGCTGATGCGTTTGACCTATACGATAAAAACAAAGAGACGGATGAAAAAAAAAGTTATATATATATATATATATATATATATATATATATATATATATATATATATATATATATATATATATATATATATATATATATATATATATATATATATATATATATATATATATATATATATATATATATATATATATATATATATATATTATTTTAAACTACGTCATTCATGATTTCTTTAAAACATGCAATCGTTTAAAAATTCCCCATATAATATAATATCATCACATACTCGCATTAAAATAACTAATAAAATAAGCAATAAAATAAGATAAAATTAAATTAAATTAAATTAATCTCTATGAACAGCTAATTCCATTGTAATAAAATTCTGGGGAAAGTTTACTTACCGTTGTTTTCAACAGAATTTAAATGAAATCTCTTAAAATCTCAACTGTCTACTTGTGCGTTCTGATGGATTGTGAACAGTTCATTTAGTTGACTCTGTGTTGCTTTGTTTTTGTAACAATAAAAACCATTACGAGCCAAGCAGTCAATTGTTGGAAAATATTTCGATTGATAGAAGTCTTAACAATGCAGGAGGACCAAGGTTTAATGATAAGTGAACAATGAAAAGAAACATTTTTCTTATTTGAATAAACTAAACGAATTACGCCAATAGCTGAAAGGAAGTGGTGTATTCATCTATGGCGCTAAGCTGCCAGTCAAATGAACACCTAAATTCCATTCTTGTTGCCGACTACATAAACGTTTTCTAAGCTTTTTCTTTTTCTTTTTTCCCGCAACTGGTTCCCGACTTAGTTGATCTCTGGCACTAGAAAGCAGTTTTTTTTTCCTCATGGAAACGCGGATATTTTGTTCCTTAAACTTACGGAAATCGACCGCAGAACCCATACTAATTCAGACAGTAAACATAGTGTTAGAGTTAGGGATCACTAGATGGCGGTACTTTTCAGTCGTTTCTCTTGCCGAATGCCGTGTATAATTAGTGATAATCTTAGGCCAGCTATCTCTAATTGGCTACCAGTGGAGACTGAACTGCCAAAAGCTAGATAGAGCTAAAAGCGGCCTCGCCCACTCCCTATAGGGAATAAAAGTCATTACCTGTGTAGCTCAGTGGATGTGGCGTTTGCACACCACCGCGCTTGGCCGCACGAAGGAAGGCTTGGTTTCGAGTCTAGTCGGCGACTAGAGGAAATTTTTCTAAGCCTTTTTTCGACCGGTTCTCGAGTTAGTCGATCTCTGGCACGGGCAAGCAGATTTTTCCTCCCGGAAACTCGGGTTTTTCGTCCTGTAAACTCAAGAAAATCGACCGTAGAAACCACATTATTTCAGACATTAAAAATATATTGTGTTAGGGTTAGGGACCACGAGATGGCGGCACATTTGAGCCGTCTCTCTTCACTGCGTACCGCTTAATTAGTGATAGCCTTGGGCAATCTGTCTCTGATTGGGTACCAGTGGAGTTTGAACTGCCCACTCAGTCTCCAAAAAGTTAGATAGGGCTAAATGGCCTCGCCTACTCCCGTATACGGGAATAAAAAGGCGTTAGTTGATTTTTTTTTTGATTTGTCGTTTTTTAATTATGACATCAACTGTTCAAGGTGTATAATGAATTTAAATTTTTGATTTAAAAAATATTAAAAATATAATTATATTTTCAAGTAAAATTTAAAATTTATTAATATTATAGAATTAACAAAAAAAATCACTTATCATAATTAGCTAATGTTATTAATTATGTAAAACGAGTAAAATCTTGCCAATAATCTCTTACACCTACAGTTAAACAAAATCACAGATTATTAAGAGATATGTTATTTGTTAAAAGCGTTTGGAGAGCAGCGATTTAGGGATGAATCGACCATGAGATGCGGTAATTAAAACCCTTGGAGGGTAATGGATGGCAATGCTGTAGCTAATGAAGTTCTAACTCAGGCTCGGCTATTGCTGTTACCCTCCTGTCATGATAAGAGCTTTAATAGCTCAATAACACCTTATCCCTACACTGTCCTCTACAGATAACGGGGAAGATGAAAAGCATTCTTGCTTCGCCCCTTTAAGCTAGTCCTTATAAGGACTTTAATAGCTCAAATGCGTTTGGGTATATTGACCATTGGAATGAAGCGTAGGAGAGATGCGATGATTAATACCCTTGGAGGGTAATGGATGGCAGTGCTGTAGCTAATGAAGTTCTAACTCAGGCTCGGCTATTGCTGTTACCCTCCTGCCATCATCAGAGCTTTAATAGCTCAATAACACCTTATCTCTACACTGTCCTCTACAGATAACGGGGAAGATGAAAAGCATTCTTGCTTTGCCCCTTTAAGCCTGTCCTTATAAGGACCATTGGAAATCCATTCATGAAAAATCTTTTACATTTGTAAATTTCTTCAATGATTGTGCACTTAAAATATGAAATTACCATTCCCAAAACCTGAGAAAGAGAGCGCCTAGATTCGAAATTTAGTTGGAATTTCCTACTGTTGGATCATTTTGGAACAAGGATTTAAGGAATTAGATTTCAGAAGGTTTTGAACTAAGTCGCTTTTTTTGTGAGTTGTTTTATTTCGTGGGTTTTAGTGCTTTCAACAATAGGGAAGTCTTACAGGAAATTACACGAAATTATAAGAAACCGTCGAATACTCTTAAAGGTTTGAGTCTAAGACTAAACATAATTTCCGATATAAGACACCGAAGTCGTATGAAGTTGGTGTATTATATCTGTATGAGGGTTAACTAACTAACTTTCAGTTGAAGAAGAAACGGGGAAAAAAATTATAAAGGTTCTTTGTATCCTAGACAGGAATTCAACCCGGTAAAAGACCATCGTTGTTCGTTACCGATTGAACTGCAGCTATCTAGATTCATTTCATAAAATCAAAGTCGAAGGGTACCTTTACAAGCGACAGTATTCCTAAAGCTGGAATTTACAGATAAAAGGAGATTCAAAATTTACGTGTGATAGAAAAAAAAAAAAATCCGAGTTCATCGGTTGATGACATTAATACATTTAGTAATACGTAAGAGTAGAACCTGGTGACTTGGATATTCTCCCTTTATTTCAAAGATTGTGGCGTGTGAAAAGTGATTCATTGTAAAAACGTGTTACATCATGTCCTTTGCCATTTTCTATGCCAAAAATCGATTCTAAAAAGTACTTGTTCATCGGAAAACTTCCACATGAAACCTTTACGATGTTCAGTTCTTATGATCAGCGAGAGAGTCGCTGTTTCCACACCTCAGGAAGATAGAAACGTTCGTTACAATGTAATATGAATGCATTTTTGATTCATTTTTATATTTTATTATTACACATGTGAAAGTGAATATCACAAATTCATTTTTAAGAGTCAAACTCAATTATTTTTAACGACTCTGTTGTACTGAGGGATGATCCGGGTTAAAATATTTGAGACTGGCATCGTGAATATTAAGTGAATATTTGGAGATGTTAGGTAAGAGAAATCATCATTGACACAATTAATTAAGAGAACACGTTTTGAAAATTGCAATTTTCTGCAATTTTGGAGAAATATATTATTATTATTATTATTATTATTATTACGGGAAACTCCAGGGAGTCATTAGACTCATCGAGGGAGGCCCCAAATCATATTCATCACAACTATCTGACATTCATATAGTATCTATCATACCTCGCCTTAAACTCATTCACTGTCACAGCATCCACTACAGACTCAGGGAGCGCATTCCACTCATTCACTACTCTAAAAGTAAAGAACCCAGCTCTAACACCTTTACTAACCACACTTTTGCCCAGTTTCCATGGATGTCCCCTAGTCCTCCCACAACCAGCCCTGTTGTATAAACACAATATGCTAAAGAGGTTTGAAGTAATATGGATGACTTAGGAATTCATGCATGAATTGTAAGTGATAAACAGGTTGTGGAAAATATATAAAGCGAAAAGTGAAGTACAGTTATATGAGAACTGTAAAGGGAACACCAGAAGAGTGACTAGTGTCATAAAAAGGAAAAAAATTAGCATTTGAGAGGACACAAGAACTGCATGTCAAGGAAAATTCCAAAGAATTATTCTGTTATTTGACCAATTCTAGATAAAAGGGCTATGAGCGAATGATTGGAACAGATGATTGGGTGAATAATGCAGACCTCGTAATAGAGGTATTTTAAAGAATGCTTAAATAAATTAATTCAGCAATAAGGAATTTTCTGCCCATTGAAAATGATACTTGTAACAATAAATCTAGTCCGCATGAAGCGAAGAGTTCCTCTGGTCGACAAATATATTATAATTGAGTCTGATCACTAGAAGAACTTATCTAAGCTTATTTTCGAGTGGTTGCTTAGTTAATTGACTTCTATCACGGGCAGGTAGGGCTATTTCCTCCAAAAGGATTTCGTTTTTAATCCCACAACTCAGGTCATATTTTGGTTCAGATAACTCTAAATGGTTAACGGTGAAGATTGACTTCTCACCAGTATCCAAAGGTTAGGGCTAAAACAGCCTTTCCTTCTCCGTTTTGGTTTAAAGGATTTATTTATTTATATGAATTAACTAACGCATTTATTCCTAAAAGGCAGCATACGAGACCTTTTAGCTCTAAACAGATTTTGAAGATTAGTAGGCAGCCAAATTTATCTTCATCTCTAATGACAGAAAGCTCGCCCAGGACCAGCAGTGATTAAATTATCATCTAGGGAGGAGAGTATGGCGTGGTAGTGAAGATTTTTGAAAAGTTGGTAAGAACTCGCATACAGAACTGGGTAGACAAACAAGCTATACTTTGCAAGGGTTTACTAAGGAACGGTCATCTTTTAGCAAATTGCTCATATTTTATAACAATATTACGGCCGAGTTGGAGAAAGGGAATCGATACACTATTATAATCTTGGCTTTTGTGTGGCATTTAATACGATACCACACGAAAGGTTGTTACATAAACTGTAGAATATGGGAATGGAATATTAAACTCTTGACTTAGATCGGTGGATGGTTGACAGACAGTATCAGAAAGTTGTATACGATGGATGTGAATCTACCAGATTTAAGGTGACCAGTGACACACACGCACGCACGTACGCACACACACTCACACACACACACACACACACACACACACACACACACACACACACACACACACACACACACACACACACACACACACACACACACACACACACACACACACACACACACACACACACACACACACACACACACACACACACACACACACACACACACACACACACACACACACACACACACACACACACACACACACACACACACACACACACACACACACACACACACACACACACACACACACACACACACACACACACACACACACACACACACACACACACACACACACACACACACACACACACACACACACACACACACACACACACACACACACACAAATTAATACATATGATAAGTGACCTAGCCTTAGTTGTGGCGTCGCCCGTACGTAATTCCAACCAATATTCAATGGTCTAATTCAGTGGTCTAATAATGTATTTTCTAAATCTCCTTTTCACTCATTGCAGTGCACAAACGCTTTCTTACAGCCTTAAAGTGGGACCTCATTTCGTGCTTTGAATCCTTCCAGCGGAATACATATTACAGTCCCTCTGATAACAAGTGTTCCGAATCTCGTTTCTTTCCAAAATTGAAAGATTCGATTTTATAACACAATCATGATTACTATAAGCACACTGGTTCACTCTTTGCATATAGAGATACATTAGTATTTAGTTTAGTCTTTGCTTTTTTTTATTCTCGTTATCAGCAAATATGCTTATGACGAGAATGGATAGTCAAGCAACTTTAGCATTAGTGCTTTTAGTTAGTCTTGTGCGATTTTTGTCCAAAAAGCATCTATTATTATTTTTGTAGTTCACGTAGCACACAGCGGGGAAATGATGGCGCTGTTAACTAAGCGCGTTGTAATGGCGACCAACTTTTACAGGTGTGGTGTGTATTCATGTGATTTTTGACTGCGTACTTCTTCAGATATAGAAATTGTTATTGACGCGTGCTTCAGTGTGGCCTCTTGATTACTGATTTCGTTTGCATATCACATGGCGACTTATAAATGCATAGGTATTAGTTAAATGTAATTACAAAAGGAAATGACATCGGTTTCTGCGGGTTCTACTTCCAGTGAATGACAGCGATCTGTCTTTAAATTACAATTCTGAAAGTAAATAAAAATATATAGTGCTGCTGAAATTTGTGCACGTTGTTATCTCTAACGTCTTTATTCGAGATGATTTGAATGAACCCGGTGTGCGATAGGCGTTCATTACCGGTAAGTTTAAAAACCATTTTTTAGTGTAGTAAAAACTGACAACCTCCATATGTGAAACGGAATATAAATGTTATCAAGTAAAACAGATATAGATGAGGGAGGAACGATATTACCACATTTTGGTGTAGTAAAATTACACATGTATAAGAAGTGCAAACCCTACATCTAGTAGGAAGTGTTTACACAGAATTCCTTTCCCCTTCACCCTTGACAGTGGATATGTCTAGTTTGAATTTGTGTAAATATTTGAGTTCAAGTAAGCTTCGCTATTTTAATGATAACTATAGATTGCTTTATTATATTATTTCATTTTTATTCGGAGTACTCTTGGTAAAAAAAATTATATAAGAAATTGCACAAATGAGCTTTCTGCTCGTAATTTGTTTCAAGGAATTATTTGCAAAAAATAAAAAAAACTAACTAAATAAAAAGAAGTTGACCACCGAATAACCACACGCGTTTTTATTTTTGACGTGACTGACTATCATCCATGTGCTGATTGTATACAATCAGTATAAGGATGCACATATGATCTGTACAGTCAGGACATCATGCGTGCATAATATAGCCGACAACTTGTAGTCAATATAAAATAGTTAAAATGAAATCTCTGAACATCTCAACATTAATGTTATCCATGATGTCCAATCCAAAATGACTTAATTATTTTTTATTTGGTACAGACTTGTAGTAGTGGTATACTACTACTACAAGAAGTACTGTAGTAGTAGTATACCACTGATGAAACGATAATTACATCTTGTTAAATCGTAAACAAAATAAAATGCCATTGAATATGAATGGAATTTGCAGTAAATTCCACAGAAATCTTTCTGATAATTTCACCTCTGTTTATATGTAGCTTGCAGTTATTTTAGTCCTCAAATTCTGCATATCTTCACAGCTGTGACATTCCCCCCCCCCCCACAAGAAAAAGAAACAAGCAGACAAACAAGGTATTAGCTATGCATTAGAGATAATGATATCTAGTAGCTACAAATTATTTTCTAGTTAAATGTTTATTGCTGCAGCTACATCTGATGAACCCAGTTATTACCCACAAATCAGAGGTAGATAAGTTTTGTATTTTTTTATGAATCAAAATAAAGAGGAAAGAAAGCATCATTTCTCATACTTTATTACAGATTGATGTTCATGTAAAATTATTTCCTTATTATATCTCAAATCATATCAAGAAGGAAATATTGTCATTCAAAACTGATTCAGATGGCTAGGTGAACTCATGAGGAAGCCAAGCAGAATAAATATCTGACTCACCTCTGTTAGTGCCTCGCTGATTCTATGGCATATCTTTTCATACTTTCTTCATTATTAGTATAACAGTATCTGTAAAATATTTTTTTAAATTTTTTTTATAAATGCTATTAAAAACATTTGCAGCAAAACATTTTGGTTGTATCCCACTAAATTTTCTTCAAAGAAATTGTTACATAAAATAATAATGAGATTTTTATGCCCCCCCCCAATCCCTTGAGGGAAGACAGTTGAGCCCTCCTAATGAGGGATTAAGTGTGTATATATTTATTACTATAAATTACGTGTGTGTTTATGGGGCTGGTTTGCCTGTTCTGAGGGATGAAAAACATGAGTTTCCAGATGGAAAAACTCCTACTTTTATGTGAGACCAGCTAACTCACGTTTAGTTGATAGAGACCAGATAAAGGTTCCTCCCATCATGGACAGGAATAGAACCCAGGTCTTTCCAACCACAGGGCTATACCAACTGAGCAACGGAAGCTCTTAGTGTTGCATAAGAGAAGAATGTTGTGTTCAGTTTCAGGAAAGTTCATTTTTTCATCCCATCCATGTATTTAATGCAATGCTATTGTGATAAAATAAATGCAAATGGCTCTCTTTAAAGATTATATTCATATGAAAGGTAACATGTACCTCTTGAAGTAGAAGAATCATAAAAATACTTATGAATAGAGTAAGAGATTTCTCATAGTAAATTCTCAAAGTAGTGGTAGTGGATTCTTCTTTGGGATTATATTAAAAGTATCCTTCTTAGTGGTATCTATTATTACAGTAGTGCCTATAGAAGTAATGAATGCAACTACTAAAATGATATGTCATGTTTACAAATACATTCATGGACATGAGGTGCTATTAGAATTGTACATAAATTGAAATTCAGTGATATTTTAAAACAAAGTTAGTCTAGAATGTTTGATTGTTATATGTTATAAGGTAAGGGAAATAAAAACAAAATAAGATAATTTGTCAAATAATTTTTGCTCAGTAAGAAGTTGTGGAGTATAATTAATGTCACTTAATTTTTGTTTTGTTTTTAGTTGTAGCTGATTCTGAAATAGGATTAGGGTCAAGAATACTGCTAAAATACAACAGTAATAAATGAATTGATTATTAGTGTAATTATCTGTTTTACTAGTAAATGATGATAAGGCAAACAGTGATATTAAAATTTTTCACTTCAACATCTGTTATGCATTAGAAGTTTGAAATGTTTGTTGCTGCACTAATAAGGTACTGATAGTTAGTAATTATTATTATCTGATACTTCAAGGGGGTCAAGGACTTATTGAGAGAGGCTGTATGAACTGGTAAGAGGTTATCAGTTTATATGGCTCATAAATCACCCAAACCACTGTCATACCTTCCCTTGAATTCATTCATTCATATTAGATGTACTCACTACTCCTGAAGGTAAACTATTCCATTCATTCACTGCTCTGTTAGAGAAAAACCTAGCTCCTATCCCTTTCTTGACTGCGAACAAACTTAACTTATTCATTCCAAATTCATCAGTCCAAAGACTCATCCTTTGATGAGTCTTTGAACTCCTTGGAGGTGTCACATAATAATAATTAACTTTCATGGATGCCCCCCTTGTTTTTTCCCCATCTTCCATATAATGAAAAATTCCATCAGAACAGTGTCCTATAACACCCATTCATAAGTTCATACACCTCTATCATATCACCTCTCTTTCTCTTGTTAACCAGAGTCTGTAATCCACATACTCACAATCTGCCATAATCAAATCCCATAATCTGGATATAATCTTTGTAACTCTTCTTTGCACTCTTTCCACAGCTTCTTGGAACCCAGGAGACCAAATCTGTGCACAATAATCCAGGTGCATACATATATATATATATATATATATATATATATATATATATAACAGTTTCCAATAAATAATTGGAGAGACATACACTGAGAACACCAGACAATCTATTGTGGTGGTGGGGGATATTGTTGCAGAAAAAAAAAAAAAAAACACCATATTGACCTTTAGACTTGCATTTCAATTTCATATTGATACTCAGACTTTGGTATATATTTGGACCAGTTTTGAACTTAGAAGTGTATCACAGAAAATAATTCTGTTACTCTATATTGTAAATAAAAATGTGATTTGAAGACAGTTTATTTGGATGCACTATTCCTTGCATTTCATCTACATGTTTTTAAAAATTGTTCCTGTATTGAGTTAAGGAATTTTTTTTAATATTGCCTTTGTCACATAATGGTGTCTACTTGAAATAAGAAATCTTATGTCTGTTCATTTCTCCCAGAGAATGTAGGTGCCATCTGTTAGTTCTAACATTTAGAAATTGGTAAGCTACTGGGTCTCCATTGCATCAGCTGAATGCATTACTTTTAGCATTCTAGATGCAAGGCATGGAGAATATATTAGATAATTGTTTCCATCTTGTGTTCTTAATCCTAACTTGGATTATATGTATGTATATTGTCTGCATTTCATGAGTGATTTTTCTGCATTGCAAGGTCAGAACCTGAAGCCTTTGGGAAAAAGAAACACTGCCCCACTTCAAATATTGACTAACTCAGGGACTGGCTGGGGAAAAAAAAAATACTAGATTAAAAAAAAGTTCCTGCTAGTCATTGACCAGAATCAAACTCATATCTTGTTTTCCACTGAAACTTTCTGGAAGTTATCACAAAGCTGTGTAGGCACCTCTATTCGCTTAATTAGATTATATTTCTTTTAATGATGATTGTTATTTTAAAAAGACAGAGTTGAAGAGTGCCAGTCAAGAGGATAAAATTTGTGAGGGAAGATCAAAAATTTAACCCCTTGTATTGTGAATGCTGATTATACCACTGTATTGTTACAGTGCAAGAGTTAATTTTGCATATATCACATTTCCTGCTGTTTTTTTCTGATGGAGCCTCATCTTTTAAAATTTTCATGGAACTTATTTCATAGTGAAGAATGCTATCAATTAAAAAAAAAAAAAAGCACATGTTTTGCTTTACATTGAACTAGGGCTTTCTTTTTCCAGCCCTGATGAGTGTGATGTTTTCCATTCATTGGGATGGCTGAATCTTTGTTTGTGGATAACAGCTGTAATCATAAATCCAAGGTATCATCCTTGGTTATGACATAGTACAATATAAAGTTCTCTCATCTACAGATTCATGAAGTTCTTGTTCTTTATTCATCAGTCAGGTGCATCAGTGTTTCATTGTCAGAAGTGTTGTTAAAGTAAATTCTATCCAATGTAAACTATTCAGAAATCTTCTGTCAGCATAGTCAAACATATTTCATATGTGTATGTTATAAGCAATCGTAGATTACAAATTTGAAAAAATGCCATAATTTGTAATCTGTAATTGCTTCAAATAAATTTCATAACAGTTGTTGATGCTGTCTGTTCACTTCATACTCATTATTTTAGGTTGATGTTCAACTATTTTGAAAACTGATGTGCAAGGTACAATAGTAAAAACTCTTGTATGATGATTTTGTGATTTTGAATCTGCAAGATAAAAGTTACACCAGGAGTGCTTGCTTTGAGTATGTTTGAGAATATTACCCTGACTATGTAGTGGGGTGCAGAGGCAGTGCTAGTTGGAACAAATGATCTGAGAAGCAGCATCATAAATCATATGGCAGAAGAGATATCTCTGCAAAGTATGAGTTGTACTTGAGTGAGTATGGAGGTGTGCTTTTAGAAAGGTGACTATGAGAATTTGACAGTAGACTGAATGAGAACCAGGGCAACTAAAATTATCACAGGGAAAGATACCAGAATGGTTTCGGATTCCTCCTCTCTGGAAGATTTTAGCTGCAGAGAAGGAATATGGGATGGCATTTTGTAGGGTTTAGTCAAAAATTATTATATAGTTAATATGCTCTCTTACAATATACTGCTCTGTTTATATATGATGATGACTAGATAATGGTGCTATGAGATTATTGGTTTAATTTTTTAATAGATAACAGTTGAGGCATTTTATATTTTCTTATTTTAACCTTTTTACCTAAATTATGATTGCTTTTTACATTTATTTATTTATTTATTCTTATGGAAAAAGGAATACAGAACAGCTACAGGTCAATGTCCAGTCTGGAAAGCCCATCCAAAGCCTCATCCATCACCTTGTGAATGTCCTGTAGGCCACCACTGTGAAATTGGCACCTTGGGTAGTAGTTCACAATATGAGTAATCGTCTGAGCCATGGGAGAACACTCACAATAAGGGTGGTCTGACAGCCTCCATTTATGTAGTAGGTAGCCACATCTGCCCTGGTTAGTTCTGATCCTGTTGATTGATGACCAAATCTTCCTAGGAAGAGCAAAACCAGGCTGCAGAGCACAGGGATCTTCTACCAGGAAGCTGTTTGTTGGGAGATTGTTGGACCAGTATTCTCTCCATATGTCAGGTGTTGATGGCAGGGCAGCTGAAGAGAGTTTGTCCATGGACCAGAAAGGCTTTCTGGATTTTAGGCAAAGCCTAGGTGGATTTATGAGAGTCTGGTGCAGGGGCAGGAGTGGGTTGCTCATTGCTTTATTAAATTCTTTAATTGAGGCTTATCTTCTCCGTATGTTTTGTGGAGCAATGTTAGATAGGACAGGCAGCCAGGAGAGAGAGAGAGAGAGGTGCTTCTCACTGTCCCAGTAATCGTGCATATGATAGAGTTTTGCTGGTGTCTATAATGTTAGTATGTGCACTTCTTTCCCAGACAGGGGCGCAATATTCTGCTGCAGAGAATGTGAGGGCTAGTGCAGACGACCTTAGGACTTCAGCACCACAAAACCAGGTTGTTCCAGCAAGCAAGCCTTGAAATGATATTGTTTCTTGTTTTAATTTTGTTGGACAGGTTGGTGATGTGCCTTTTATAGGTTAGGCTTCTGTCCAGGCTCACGCCAAGGTATTTCGGGTGAGGCTTGTGTTCTACCATTTCTCCACAGAGAGAAAGGTTGAGGTGTCTTTTCACCTCTGCATTGTTCAGGTGAAATACTGTGGACACAGTTTTTGTTGAATTTGGCTTCAAGTACCACTGCTTGAAGTACTCTTCCAGGATGTTCAAGGTTGATTCCAGGTTGGCAAAGGAGGTAGATTGATGTAGGATCGCTAGGTCATCAGCGTACATATACTTGCTTGAGCTGGTATGTGATAAGTCGTACACGTAGATGTTAAAGAGTAAAGGGGATAACACAGAACCCTGTGGGAGTCCGTTGTGAAGGAATCTGGGCCTGCTCTTTTTTCTGCCAATATGGACCCGAATCTTTCTGTTGGAGAGAATGGATTCAAAAAGCTGGAAAGTTTTTTTGCACCTTATAATATTCTAGCTTTAGGAAGAGGCCTCTGATCCAGACTGTGTTATAAACTGATGTTAGGTCAATGAAGGTGGCTCTGGATTTAAGTTTCTTCTGGAAGCCTGCTTCAATGTGTGTTGTCAGGGCCAGGACATGGTCACAGCAACTTCTTCCTGGCCTGAAGCTATCTTGTTCAATCGAGAGTGCTCTTTCGATGAGTGGTGAAATTCTTTGAAGGAGAATTCTTTCAAAGAGCTTAAAGGTGGAGCAAAGCAAGGAGATGGGTCATAGATATTTGACATCATTTGGATCTTTGCTAGGTTTGGACACAGCAATTATTTTGGCTTCCTGTCACAGATTTGGTAGTTTTCCAGTCATTATAATTTTTGAGAAAAGGGTGGCCAGCCATATTTGGCCTTGTTGACCGAGATGTTTTAAAAAATTGGGAGGATACCATCCACTCCTGCAGCCTTGACATTCTTGGTGAGTTTTAAGGCTACCTGTACCTCTTCCCGAGATACTGGGTGTACAAGTTCAGGAAGCTCAGGGCCCATCTTTAGGATTTGTTTGATGGAAGATTGAACAGTAATTTTCCTGATAGAGCTGGGAGATATCTTGGAGATTTTCAATAAATGATTAGCCATTTGATCAGAAGTTATCTCTGTTGTTTTGTGTGGTTAGTTCTGCCCCACCTAATTTTCTCAGAAGTGACCAGCTTTTCTGGCTAGATGTGGTGAAATTGAGTTCATGGATGGTTGAGATCCATATTTCCTTTCTGTTTTTATCCAGCGTTGCTATGAGCTCCTTAGCAATAGTTGGGTCTTCAGTCTCTTCATATTTGGCACTAAAAGTTCCTCAGTTTCTCTACTCCAGCATGGGATGTATTGTTTTTTGTAGCCTCTGTGAATAGAGGCTTTGGCTGCAGTTTTGATTAGTTTGACAAATCTTGGATAGCAATTAGGGGTAGATGGAATTGCTCTAATGATTTGCTCGATTTGTTTCTGAAATGCATTCCAGTTGGACCTGAGATCTGGGGTGTAGGTTCTGTTCCATCTGGCTGAGTGGAGAGTGCCTTCCTGCTTGGCATCGTAAATCAAATACATTTTATATGTATCCATCCAGTTAACTAGATTATTACCATCCCAGTTGTAAGAGGAATAGCCCCACATGGTGTGATGAGAGTTGAAGTCACCAACATAGATAGCAGGGTGAGGTGGTGGTGGTCAGTCCATCTGATCAGGCCAGGATTGTGATGGTGGTTTGTAGACATTGTAGATGATGATATTTTGAACTTTAATACCTATGGAGTATTCTGCATTAGGTAAACTTTGGGTTAAAGTTATGTTAAATGTTATGTCCTTGAGGCCAGGCCAGATGTAAGTTACTAGGCCATGCTTGGGGTGGCAGTTGACACGAGAATTAGGCCTGGGATCTTTCGTCTAATGAGGGCTGTGTCAGGCACATTGGTTTCCTGGAGAGAAGATGTCAATTGCTTTGTCTTTGGCTATTTTGCCAATGACTTTGGCTTTGGATAGTCGTTCTATGTTCAAGGAACATATCTTGAGAGAGTGTTGTTTAGGAGACTGTAACTTATTTTTCGAAGCTTACCCTCCACCCAAACAAGCAACGTGATCCTTGTAATTTCAGGCGACAATCGAGCTGGCATTTAGCTTTTTAAGTTTATTCATCATAGTTGCTGTAAGTGGTCCAAGAGGCTTGGTACCTTTGGACGCTTTGTTTGAGACATTAACTTCATGTTACCTGTGATTCATCTCTGAGGCTTCTTTTGTCTGAAGCACCAGCAATGTACCATAAGGTAACACTACGGAGCACGGGAAGGCTGTCTCAACCCCCCCCCCCCAACTTTTTACATTAAGGCCTTTGCATTTATCTCATATGCACTCCTCATACTGAAAGTGCCTTCATGTGCATCATGATTAATGCTATTGATGATTACTGACCAGCAGCATTCTTAAATAATTGCTTAGAACATGTGGTGATGTGCGTGACTAAGTATTTTGCATATATGTTAAGCAAGTGATGTTGACCTCTATCTACGTAATGGTTTCTAATTCAGTGGCTGGTATGTGCATAATGAAAAAGCATTGTAGTAAGGATGATTATGGGATATGATTTAAACAAGAATATGATTTCTTGTCAAGTATAATATGTAAGCAAGCAGAAAAACTTTCCAAGACTGTCATTCTGAGTATTTAATAATAAGATGATACATCTTATTTTTATTTGTGTAAATAATATATGACTTTCTATTGATTTAACCTTGGTATTTTCTTTGGGCTGGCTGTCACTGAGACCTAAAAGGTTGAAACCAGTCTGATTAGTGACCCTTTCTAATGCTTTTGCATTATCGGATGCTAAGGCAATTGATGTGAACAGCTTCTATATATACAAGTAGATAAGTCATATTATGCCTGGATATAGGATTAAAATAAGAATATAATTTCTTTTCAGATATTATATTATTTTTGGTTCTGGTTTCTGTCACTCACCTTTTTCCATGCCAAACATACTTAGAGATATATGGAATCAAGCATATATTCAATGTTTTCTAGACTAATTGACAATTCTGAGAATCTAGAGCCATAGCTGATCTCTTAGTGCACATCACCCACAACTGGACACATGCTGTGGAAGGGTTTGGAGAACCATGTACTGTTAGCTGATGGCATTTCCAGAGTTTTGGATCATGCTTGGTATTGAGGACTGCTACGATCAAATTGTCATTCTTTGGTCTATCTGCCACCTGTGTAATTGGGTAGTCAGGTTTCTCTTTAGTCATTCACTGCATGTCATGGTGGATGTTCTGTCATCTACCCCCCATTCTTCTATATATAAATGACCTTTCAATAACCAGTAATCCTATCCACAGCTTTGTAGGTGATAATACACTCCATCCTATGCATGAAACCATAAAGTGCACAGACATCCCAATCAAGATCATCTTCAAGCAGTGCTTAAACGCTGATCTCCATATACCATCCTTCAGTGTGGTGAGGATAACGTGGTCACTTTCAATGCCACCAAAATGCAATCCTGCCTTTTTCCCTTGCAAAAGGGATCTTAGCTTGTCTTTCCTTACATTCACTATACTTCTAGACAGTATCAGATTTCTCACTCATTTGATGGATTTATTTCCAATCTCTCCTGGCATAAACACATTATATCAGCCTTTCTCAGCTCTAAAATACCCTAGCATTATTTTCTTTTCAGGAGATGCTATTTTTCAACCACCTGAAATGTCCCTAAAAATTCTCAGTGCTGTCCAGAGGAGAGCAACTCGTAGAAGATCTCTTCCTTACAGACTCACTTCAACCTCTGTCTCACATATGCATTGTTTCAGCTCTGTGTTGCCTTTACAACAGGTACTGCCATGATCACTGCTTCACTGAACTGGCAGCCATCATTTCTCCACTTTCTGTTGGGCCTGTTAAAACAAGAGCAACAGCTTCTCACAATGCAGTTTCAGTACAACTGCAAACATCCTGAACTTCCTTCTCCTCCTTTCATTTTTTATTCCATCTATCCCTGGTTTCTGGGACAACCTTTCTTGTGAAGTGTTCCCAAACAACAACCTCCAATTCTTCAAGAAAAATGTCAATAAATTTCATGGCCAAACTGCAATTTGCAAGCTGCATGCAATGTGCGAAGTTGTTTGCTATGGCTCTTGAAGCAATTTTAGATTTTATTGCGTTTATCATAAAAGACTGAAATTCATGATACATACTGTATATATAACATTATATATACGAATATATAACATTATATATACGAATATATAACATTTTCCACAGACATTTTTATACGTGTATATTTAATATTAGATTATTTTATATAGTCTGTTTAACATTTAAATAGAATATAAATCTGTATTTAAATTTGTTTTTAATAATTAAATTTTTTAGACAATGTCTTGTAGATCTCAAACATCTGAAAAAACAACCTGTGTAGCTCTTTGGCTAGGTAATCTGGCCACCCCTGTGCTATGGATGCTCCTTCATTTTGTGCATGGGATCAATATATTTAGAATATATATATATTTATTTATTTATTTATTTACAAGATGAATATCAGGAAAGTGGAAAGATGTTCTGGAGGCTATTGAAAATCCTTAGAAATGTAAGAGTGATGTAAAAGAAATCAAAAATGGTAAAGGTGAGATGACACTGCAGATAAGAATCTAGAAACAAAGAAACAAGCACTGAAGAGGAATGCAAACAGGAGTGTATATCAGTATTTGAGGTAGATCAAAAGCCTGAAATGTGGAAAGGCTGCTGGAGTAGATGTTATTCAACCAGAAATATTCAAATATGCAGGCATAAAAGTTTTGCAATGGTTACACTGCATAATTCACATGGCCTGGTCAGATGGTTGAATCTAGATGACTGGAGTCAAACTCGCATAAAAATGGAATAAAGCTGAATGTGAGAATTAAGAGGAATTTCTCTAATAAGTGTTTCAGGTAAGATTTATGCAAAGCATAACCTTGAGATTAGGCTGAGAAAAATTGTGGAAGAAAAACATGGAGAATAACAAGCTGGGTTCAGGCTAAATAAAAGCTGTGAAGATCAGATTTTCACTTCAGATAACTATCTGAAGTGAAACTATATGAAATAACTATATGACAAGGTGCCCAGAGAAAAGCTTTTAAAAACGTTACAATTATATGAAGTAAATGGAACATGCAGAGCAATATATAGTCTATACTTAAGTTGTAAGCCTAATTGACAAGCTTAGATGTTGGATGTTATTCATAACTTATTTTTAATGGTATTTCAACAACAAACAACTAAATTATAAAAAGATTTACTGGCTGATATTTAGCTAGATTTCAAAGCAAGCAACATGTTATTACAGTTTATATGCAACAATGAGTAAGTGAAACTATTCAAATTGTAATAGACAAAAGATCTCAAGTCCTAATGCAGTATCCTCCAGTGTAAACACGTAGTGTTACAGTTGCATAGGAGTTTACCTTAGGATAACAGTCTCCCAAATTTTTGGCAAATTAAAGCAGCCATACTGGTCAAGGTTAGGAGAATGCTTCATAGCCATTGCTCACAAAAAATAGTCTTTCTGATCTGTGATATATTGCACATTATTTATTTTTTTTTTTTTTTCCATTTTATCACATGTAGGTGTATTCAAAACATGATCTGCCGCCCAGACTCGCTGTAATAGTAGTAGCAAATGTATTTTTTATGTTCTTGAGGTAGATGTTAATAGATCTTTCTGTCTGTCTGTAGTAGTAGGCTATGGACAGCCATTAGGAACTTTATACATTCCAGGATATGTTTTCCATTTATAGAAAGCCAACACATACAGGAAGATGTCTACATCAATAATCACATCCTCATCCAGTCCAGCAGTATGGAATTCTTAAAACACTTACACCTAAGGCTGTTTGTTCTAATGATGCAGCTGTGTCCACAGAACTAAACTATCTTCACCATACTTTCTTGTGCACTGGCTACTGGTCCTACAAAATAGATGAAACACTACATGACCCTTCTACTTCCCCACCACGCAAGAACAAAATACATATTCTGAGGTACATCTGAAAAGATAGCCAGAGTACTAATAAATTATAACTTTCACACCACATTTAAACGACATGTCAAATTAGCAACTTTGGCCTGCTCTCTATCCTCTAGTATATTGTGGAGTGTATGAGGTTCCCTCTGACATAGCTTAATATGGACAGACAGGAAGATCTGTTAACATCTGCCTTAGAAAACATAAAAAGAACTTTTGTTATCATTATTATGATAACTGGACTTCTGGACTGGTAGACCATGCTTTGGACACCCCCTTCATACAGGATTAGATGTAAGAAACTCAATATGCTATTTAGAGGTCATTACAGATCAGAAAAATTATTTTTAGACTCAGCCATGGCTATGAAAACTCTGCCATAGGCGGAGCTTATGCTCGGCCCTATGCCGGTCCTAAGCCTGGGTAAAAGAAAAAGGTTGTGCGATGGGTTAATTACCCATCCTTGTAAAAAATCCCTGATTACAGAAATCATGAGTGAAGCAAGAAATCCTTTGGTGCAGAGTGCTATAACCCATGGCCCCTTGACAGATGAATATTTACAAAACTTTGGAGAGGAGACAACAACTATGATGCATCTGGGGCCAAGCTTTATGGAACCTCACTTGTGGATGCAGTCAGTCAATCGGCCTCAAACTAAACTTAAAATCGGAACAAGGAACATTTGCACAAGGTATCAAAATTGGAAAAACTAGGCAGATAGTCAATGAGATAGTAAATATGGTATTGATATCTTAGGAATTACTGAATCAAGATGGACAGGCTTTGGGGAGATAAGAACAACTGACAAACACTGCATATTGTATTCTGGAGATGATGAAAGACATGAGAAAGGAGTTGCAGTGATTGTAAGTGAGAAAGCAAGAAAAAGTCTGATGGAATTGAACCCAGTAAATAATTGAATAATTAAACTAGATTTTTCTCCAGATTTATGAAATTGACCGTCGTACAAGCATATGTACCCACAAATGATGCTGAAGATACCAGTTCTATGATCAACTCCAAAATGCGATTGATAAAGTTCCTAAAGTGACATTAATTTCGATGGAAGACATGAACTCTAAAGTAGGATAAAGAAAAGCAGAAGATGAATGTGCTATAGGAAATGAAGCGAGTGGTGACCAAAATGAAAATGGAGAACTTTTTACATCCTTCTGTGAATTAAATAACCTCATCATAGGAGATAGTATCTTCAAACTTAAAGAAATTCACAAAATAACATAGCTCTCCCATTATCGAAAACAAAAAACTTGATCAATCACATTGTTATATGTAATACTTTCAAGCGGACAAGATGTAATGGTCAAAAGAGGAGCTGATGTAACTTCAGACCATTTTCTGTTAATTGCAGTAGTTAAATTAAAGCTAGCAAGAAATTCAAAACTAAGAAAGAATAAGTAAATATAACATTGACAAACTAAAAGAAAACAAAAGAGAAATGTACCAATGAACTGAGGAATAGATTCTCAGTTTTGGAAGAATCAACTGAAAATGACAAGGAAAATAAGATTGAAGCCAACTGGGAAAAGTGTAAAGAAGTCTTCAACAAAACTGCAGAAGATATTTTAGGAGTGGCAAGTGGGAAGTCACACAAAGAATGGATTACAGGAAATACATTTAAATTAATTGAAGAAAGGAGGAAGATAAAAGAGAAAATAACTTGAAGTCAGAAAGATTATGTGAAGAATATCAGAAGCAATACCAAGAAGTATATAAGATGGTGAAGCACTCCACTAGAAATGACAAGAGAAACTACTATCAGCTGTTGGCTGAAGATGCTTAGAGAGCGAATGATACCGGAAATCTTGGAGAAGTTTATAAAATTATAAAGCAACTTGGAGGAACCTACCAGAAGAATGAATGTCAGGTTAAAGATGGTGAACTACTAATTGAAGAGCAAGAAGTCCAAGAAAGATGGAAAGAGAACTTTGAAGAAATATTAAATGTTAAACATAATTCTTTAAATCAAAATATTGAGTCCCCTTTTGAAGAGATACTAAATGAATTTAAATTTCATGTAAACATGGAAGAGATCACAGTGCAAGAAATCATGGAAGAGATCACAGTGCAAGAAATCATGGAAGCAATCAAGATCTAAAAAAATAGAAAGCAAATGGAAATGATAACATTAGTACTAACTGCTCAAAGCTTCTCCTTATAAATGGAAATCAAGTAGAAGTGACAAACACTTTTAATTACCTCGGAGCAACTGTCAACATGGAAGGTAGTACCAATGAGGACATTGCAATAAGAATAAAAAACCTTGCTATCCATTTAAAACTTTACAGAAAATTTGGAAATCATCCAGTATAAAAACAAACTTAAAGGTGCAAATATTAATTCAACTGTTAAATCTGTACTGCTTTATGGAAGTGAATCATGGAAATTAACCAAACAACAAGAAAATAAAACTGTTGCCTTTCAAACAAAATGTCTTCGCAGAATTTCAAAATTTACCGGTCAAATAAAATCTCAAATATTGAAATATACAACAAAACAAAAACCAAACCATTACAATAAAGAAACACAGATGGATATGGATAAGCCATGTATTGAGAATGCATCAGAACACACAAGAATAGCATTGACGTGAGTGCCTCATGGTAAAAGGAAGAGGGAAGACCCAAAATGACATGGCGCCAGATGGTAATCGAAGAACAAAACAAACTAGGATGGTCATGCTGGGAGAGAGCAAGAGAAGCAGCACTGGACAGAAGAGGATGGTGCACTAAAGTCTTGGCCTCATGCACCTTATAGATGTACAGAGCAATAAGTATGGCTATGAAGAATTCTCTTAACATGAACAAGTAAGGTTGCGTTAATATGGCAAAAATTTAGGAGGCTGTTATCTTAAGATCAACTCCTACGTAACTATAATACTCCTTCTTTTTTTTTTTTTACAACATTAAGGGATGCCGAATTAAGACTTTAGATCTTTTGTCCATTGCAATTTGAATAGTTTCACTTACTCGTTGTGGCATGCAAGTTGTAGCACGTGGTTTGCTTTGAAGATGCTTGTTTGAAATCCAGCGAAATACGAGCCAGTTAATAAACATCTTTTTATAATTTAGTTTGTTTGGTGTTGCAAAACTGTTAAAATAATTATTATTAGTTTTATGGCTATTATAGCCTGCTTTCATTTAGGAGTGTCCCTTATTTTAAATATATTGGCTTTTTTACTCAAGAAATTTTTAGGGCATTATAAGTGTATTTGAAAGGAAATTATAGCAGAATAATTGAGGAAGAAAATTTTGTACATATCCTAGCATCTTGTTTAGATGCTAGGATGACTTTATTCTCCATACTTCTGCTGTTAGGCTGTTAAAGAAAAGGGGTGGGGGAAACGTGGGGGGAGTGTTCGACGCAAGGCAGGAAGAATAATTTTGAAAACCCGGGTTTTTCTAAAATAATATATATATATATATATATATATATATTATTATACTTAAGGGCGCTTCTTTGGGGAAGGGTTTTATGGGAAAAGTGGGGCGGGGAGAGCATTAACGATAGTTAAGAGTGTTAAAATAAGTTATGAATAAGTTATCATGAAAATAACTTATGAATAAGTCAGCATTGTGAATTAAAGGAAATACAAGAAGAAGGTTTGTGTAAAATCAGATGCATGACAAGGATGCACCTTACCTCCATTCTTATGTATCATCTGTATGGATCTTATTATGAAAGAAAGTGACATTAAACTTAATATTAGAAATGGTGATATCAAACCTAGCTCTTTGCTTTATGCAAATGATATTGTACTCCCAAACCCATCTAGTCTCCAGGATTTTCTAAATTGAATAACAGCATAAAAAGCAGCAATAAAAAAGACCAAAACAGTGAAAATAGGCACAAACATAGAAAACTTCAGCTGCATTCTCAATGGAAAACCTATAAAACAAGTAAAATATTTCAGCTATTTAAGCACAGCTTTTACTGAAGATGGCAAATTAAATTTTGAAATAGACAACAGAATAAGCAAAGCTGGTATGGTGGGGAGCCTGTTGAATAAATTTATAATAAGAGAGAAATACAAGATGATGTTCAAAGTTGTTTAAGTTATGGATCTGAGAGTTGGGTTAAAATAAAACACTTGATCAAAAATTAGAGACCAAAAATTTCAGAGTTCTGATAAAAATTAAAGGCATGATCATATGACATCAATGGCAGAATCATGTTAAGAATGAATATATTAGGAAGGAACTTGACATGTTAGCATTCAAGAATGTGTGAGCAGAGCTAATGTGAGGTGGTATAGTTACTTACAAAGAATAGGAGAGAAGAAGGGTTAGCAAAACAGGGGTTTGATGCCACGATGGCAGGTAAAAGACCCAGAGAAACACCAAGATCTAAGTGGATTGATTCAGTCAGAAGTACCTTGGAAGATTGAAAAGTTAGATACCATAATATTGGAGGGCTGACAAGTAATAGACTAATTTTGAGGAAAATGGTTAATAGGAGATTTAGTAATAATATAAACTTAATCAGAGTACTGTCATAGCAGCCATACATCACTTGAGGGTACATATCAAATAAATACATCAAGGTAACTGATGATGTATTTGTTTATTTTTTCTTTGCAGTTGTTTCTAGCTAAGATTTAAAAAATGTAGAATTTGCAGGGAGAGAAAATGAGTACTACTGCTAAATTTTTTAGCTCACCATGGTTATAATGTACTACTGATATAATATAAAGTTTATGCACAGTTAGCATATCTTATGAAAAGAAACGTTTACTTTTTTTTTTTTTGTTGCCATTTGCAGCCAAGATCATCAGGATATGATATATCACAAGTTCAAGGTGAGATCATAACTAAATAAAGAGAAGGGCCATGTTAAACAAAAGTTTTTCTTCCTTTTCAATTTTTTTTAAATTTCTCATTAGTGATTGATATTCTCTGATGATATGTCATGGAATTTACTGAATTTAAGACAATCAGTTAATATGTTTGATGACTTAATCTTGAACCAAGCATTTTGTTTTTCCTTATTGATGCATTATATGATTCATTATTAACATCATTTTTTGCCTACCACAGTTGGTAGGCAAAAAAAAAAAAGCATACAGTTATTCTGCTTTTTGTCATCAGTTGTATTCCTGATCATATCATTAGCTTAGAAATACTGACTCATTATCACTATGGTAGTTGCCACGTTACTCAAACCCTAATCAAATCAAGCATAGAATGAAAAGATGTTGAACAATAAGATAATCAAGATATTTTAACTATTTTGTAAGGTGGGATGTTCGCCTAAGTGATTAGTGTATCCTGCTCTCTAATCAACAGGCTGTTTGAATTCCATTGTGAACAGATGCTTATGATATCTTTAGGTTGGAGATGAATTTCATCTTTGAGTATGAAATCATCATTCCACTTAGTGGAGGCCTGAAGTGTCTTGAAAACATTCCATGTTTAGTCTCTAGAGCAGGGTTTCCAGATTATGTAAAGAAAAAAAAAATGAAAAATTCAAAAAAAAAAAAAAAAAAGGGGGAAAAGAAAAAGAAAGAAAATATGGAGATTAAGGAATTTCGTAAGATTGATGGAAAGAATGGTGAGAATCTGTGCATTAGAGTTACTAGGTTATGCTGCTGTGTTAATATTACAAATATGTTTAATCATGGAGGTAATTATAATGTAAAGATGAATGATGTGCGTTCATCTGGTTTATACTTATGAAGTATGTATATGGATGTCTGTATATGTGCGTTCATCTGGTTTATACTTATGAAGTATGTATATGGATGTCTGTATAAGTGAAGCATTAGATATGAACAGAGATCTGAAGGTTGTCCACCTGAGTAGTGAAGACTACAGAGGTGAGTATACAAAAATGCTTGGAGGTAACTTACTATGTTTCTACACAAATGCCAGGACTGTTGGAAAAAAAAAGGGGTTGGGTTTATTGTCTTGGTATTAGTGAGTCCTGGTTCCCACTGATGCATATACTAACTAGTATTCTGTGTAAATGAGATGTTGAATGTGATTCTGATCATATTGGATGATTTGAATCCATGGAGGGTAAAGCCATTACTGCAATATTAGTAATAATTTTCATGTAGTAGTAGTGAGTTTGAAGCTATATTTTGTGAGATAGATGCTGCACGAGTGATCATCATGAGAAACATTGACTGATAGCAGTGAAATCTCATGAGAAGAATAAAGCCAAATTTTTATTAAGCTGTTGCAAGACCAACCTCCTTAATCAGTATGTGACTGAAGGAATCCAAAACTATAAATAAAAAGTGTATTCGACTTGATTATATTGTTAGCAGATTTCATTTGAAGATGTCACTGTTCTGCTTCTGTTTGGTGACGGTGATCATGCTGTACTGACCTGGAAAGTGGCCAAGTACAGTAGCGAACAAATTAATCCAAACAAACTGAATTTTCATCAAATTTTTGGTTTTTGTTTCAGTTCACAATAGTTTTGGTTTACTATTTTCGGTTTTGGTCTTAGTTCACTATTTTGGTTGAGTGCTGCACCTTTTAACTGTTTTAACTATCTCCACAATGTTTATTAATAGTGTTGTGTGTTTTTAATAGCGTAAACAAGTTGATATTTGTGGTGTTTTCTTCATTTTTGTGTAGCTATAAAATGGATACATCTCCAATGAAGCATTCAAAAATATGTACTATTTCTCAGCACACATCCATGACTCAAAGACAAATTGGCAATGACTGCAGTGTTGGTTTGGATACTGTTAATGTGATTTTAAAGAGGTTTAGGGAGACAGGTACCTTTTCTCCTGACAGAAAAATAAAATATGGACAATGAAGGAAAACTACATTTACTCAAGATTGTTTAGGAAAAATAAAATGAATCCAAGATTGTTTACTGTAGACTTAAATAGTGACTTGACAACTATTGGGATTAATGTTTCTGACATGACAGTCCATCAAAGATTGTTGGAAGCAGGGAGGACTGCCACAGACCAAAAAAGAAACAACTGTTGACGAAGGCTATGCAGAAAAAGAGGCTCCAATGGGCAAAAGATTGTTGAGAAATGGAAGAAGGTCGTATTCTCAAATGAGAGCCATTTCTTTGTTCAAGGAGTGTGAGTACCCATATTCACAAATCTCCTCCTACCCACATTCAACAAGCTCCTAAACACTCAGCTAAAAAAGATGTTCTGGAGTTGTTTTACATTTGAGTCAAAGATCACTTGTGCTTGTTGACGGGATGATGAAAAGTGACCAATACATAAAAATATTGGAGAAAAGAGTGGCTCCACAGATCCAGAAAGACAAAGAACTTAAGTAAAGGGGATAAAAATCCCTTATTGTTTTTCAGCCAGTATGCGAAACTAAGATCGAAAACTACGATCTAAACGTCTCATGCCACACCAAGGCAACTCTTTTATCCCCTTTACTTATCAACCTCACCAGAAAAAATAGCCGTTTGGCTTTTCATCTTAGACAAAGAACTTGTTTTTCAACAGGATCTCACTCCATGCCACACTTCAAAAAAAGTGAAAGAGTTCCTCAAAAATCATAACATCTAATTGCTTCAGTGGCCAGGTAACTCTTCTGACATTAACCAACAGAAAATTTGTGGGCCATAGTGAGAAAAAGACTTGGTAAATTAAATTATGATATAAAGGAAGGTGACCAATGTATAACCCTAGGGATCATTCCTTGGTATATTATTCCCCAAATTTGACAGGATACAGCATGGAATCCTGTTGCATAAGTTGGAGGATATGGACTTGGATGATAAATCAAACCTGGATAATAGTTATCAAAAAGCAGTATATGGAGAATGTGATTTAAGGGCTGATTTAAGGTGACCAGTGTATAACCTAGGGATCATTCCTTGGTATATTATTCTTCAGCACATTAATGACATTGGAAAGGATTATGCTGGGTCTTTGTCTAAATCAGCCATTCTCATAATATATTCACTATAATTATAATCCCTTTTTCCACTCAAACACTGTTTCGTTGAGGACTGTTTTTACTGAAGCTTCTTGGTTGTCATACAGTTCTCTGATTAAGAGAATTAGATGCTCCTAAACAGACAAATACATTTTGCAGTTCTCTTGTTCTTTCCATAAACCATGTCATGTTCACTATCTGGTCTCTAGTTCCTCTACCTCTCCTAAAATCTTCTGGCATTTCTTGATTCACATGTGGTTTCTGTCTTTTTTTGGATCACTTGCAACATTACTTATATTGAAATTAAACCATTGGTTGTTCTGTAGTTCTCTTCAGCTCTGGGATTTGACTTTTTTGGAATTGGAATGAATACTGATGTTTTCAAATTCTCTAGTACAGTCTGTTGACGAATTTCAGTTAATATTTTCACTACTTTATCCCGGCTACTCCTAGCAATTCCACTGACGCTCCCTAAGCTCCAGGAGTTTTTTTTTTTGGTTTTGGCAGCTGTTCCATTACTCATATCAGTTCACTTTACATTATTATAGATTCCTCAGCAAATTTTCAAATTCTCCTTCAATATTGTTATCTTTCTCCTACAAATCCTGTACATTTTTTTTCCCACTTTTTTCCAAATTTTACTATCCCTAATCTAGGGATAAGCTTCCCTGTAACTTCATTTATCTTTCTAAACAGATCTCTATTCTCCCTGTAATGTTACTTTGTTTAGTTTCCCTGCACATTTTATTTAGATGTTTTTCCTTTATCTTTCTTAGTCTCTCTCTCTGAAAATCTGCATTCAACTGTCCAACCCTTTCTTAGTTTCCCTGAAGTTTAATTTTTTTTTCCATTTTTCTGATATTTGAATAGCTTCTTCTGACAACTATTTATAAACTTTCTTTCTTGTCATTTTAATTAGATTCTTCTTTGCTTATTCTATTATTATATATTTTGTTTCCTTCCCACACTACCTGTCCTATACAAAATTTTACTTTCTTACAAACTTCTACTTTAAATGCTCCATTTATGATTTAAATCATTAATATCTTTTTGTGTCTGTTTAACCATTCAGTTTACTATCAGCTGTCAATAGTTCATAATTTGCTCTATAGTCTGCACCAGGTAGTGTTTTTGTTGCTTTGATAGCACTTCTCCATCTTCTGTGGGCACAGTAAAATCTATCTGTTTCTCTATTTGCCATTAGGTGAAGTCCATGTGTATAGTCTTCTTTCATGTTGTTGAAGGTAAGCAAAAAAGAAATTGTTCTCAAGACAAATTCCAACATCCTTTCTCCCACTTTTCCTCAATCTTAAATGAAATTTTCCAGTGATGCCTTGTTCTTGTTTTTTCTCCTACTTTTGCATTCCATTTACTTAATATCAATAGAAAAATCTGCCTTATCAATACTGTACACAACAACAATACTTGTTTCAATCTACTGTGAAAGCATTCTACCTCATCTTCACTTGCATCTGTAATGGGTGCATACATCTGTATGAGTATAAAATTCACTGGATATTCATTTATTCTGATTAGGGTTATTCTGTTAGATACTGTGTTGTAACCCAAAATGTATTTTTCATCTTCTCTTCTCTTTAAGCCTATGAATGCTACTTCATTTCTTCTGAAACTTTCATGTCCAAAGTAATAAAACCTGAGATCAGCAGTATTAAAGTGACCCATTCCTGTCTGCCTAAGTTCACTAATTCCTAAAATCTCTAGGTCTTCTAATTTTTCCCTTTACTAGTCACAGTTTACCTTGATAGATATCTCTTACATTCTGTGTTCCTAATCTATGAAGATCAGTAAAGTGGAGGTATCTTCTTCAGAAATTAACTCTGTCAGAAGTCAAACTTCCAATGGCTTTGATCTAGCTTCACCATTCTTGTTAATTTAAATGGAAATTCTCTTCCACTGTATAGTCATTTTGATGCATGCCAACATGGGTGTCCCATCTTCCAGCACTATATCTCAATAATTTAAGCCTCTGTTCATGAGATTTTCTTGGCAAAGTATGTATAGAGGTGGTTTGCCATTGACCTCTTCTATGCTTGTGGTGCATGTTGCGCTATGGGATCACTGCCATGGGAGGCCCTATCAGTAGAAGCTTGCAATTCTCCAGACAGCATAGCTAGTTTTGTTTTAAGTTCACCTACTCAGGTTGCATGTCAGATGTAAACCTACTGAGGTTTACATGTGACTTGGGGAGGAACAGATATTTAGGGATAATTAATTAATTTTTATTTAATTATTAAGCTGATATTAAGCTCTTACTTGACACTTTAGTTATCTTCCGAATGGAACTTTCTGTGTCTATAAGAAGACTATCCATGCTAGTTAGGTACATACATTATCTTTCACACCACTATCATCACTCCTCTTAATAGTACGCCGTTATTAAAATTTCTGCAAATAGAGCTAGAACTATCTGTTAGACCATACTGGATTCAAAATTTAAATTAGCCACATTTGTTTCACAGTGGTTTCCCCTCATTGCAATTAGTAATTCTGCATTCTTCACCCAAACCTAACTCTCCACAAAGCTGAGATAAAAAAATTTCATTGTCATCGTTTATATCATAGAAAAAAAAATTACATATTCTTAAACATATAATCAGATTTCTTTCATGTCACCAAAAATTAGCTCCCTTTATCTTCATACCAAATAATCTTCTCCATCATGTAGGTAATCCAGCTGTCTACAGTATTCCTTGCTCCTACAAATTGACATATTTAGTCAAACTGGAAGAATTCCCAATAGCTATCTAGATGAACATAAAAATATACATTTAATATTTACACTACAGCTACTCTGGTTTGCAGACTGTGACATTGATTTTGATTATCAGATTCAGTGGGAAAAAAAGCCTCTTTATTTATATGGATATAGACTTAAATGTGAAAGACTATGTTTTGGAATCTGCTAGAATCTACAATATTCTCCTAACCTAAACAAGAGCCATTTTGGACGACTAAATTATATTCATATCTTTTGTGCCTGCGAAATTATCTCTGTTGCTGATTTTTTTTTTTTGTCTCAAAGTATCCATACCAGCTTAAAAATATTCCAAAGTTTGTGTAATAGCTCTCATTTGTCATATCGTTTACACCTTTGACTTGAATTTTTGATTAATTTATTTCTTTTAATGTAGTGGTAATTGATTGGCTAGTTTCCTTAATGTAATACTAAGTTTACAAAGTTTTAATGAGTTCGCAAGACTTAGTTCCAGCTGATGATTTCATGCGAACAAATGACATCAGAAAGTTACAAATTTAGATTAGGACTAAAAATAGGCTTAATACTCAAAGTAAGATAAACTTAATCTTAATACTTTTTAACTAATTTTTATATAGACAATTGATGTGAATTCAACAGCCTCACAGTAGCTTAGCCGTGAAGATACTTCACACGTAAACTCTGTTTATACTTGGAATAAAGGATTAAACAAGAATATAATTTTTTGTCAAGTGTAATTTAATAATTTTTATTTCTAATTTTCTCTAAAGAATCATTCCATAATTTTTAATTAGATAAATAAGCATTTACTTGTTACTAGTTTTAGTAATGCAGAGCCTTATCAACTTTACCTATAGAAATTGCTGCAAGGTGTTTTTATTTTTAATAAGAATCTCTGGAGCAGATATAGATGTAATAAATTTTTAACTTGGGGATACTGTATATTAGGGTTACCAAGTAATTTTATAAGCTTGGTTATTTAACTCCTAAAACTTTGGTATTTAGGGTCTAGCTACTCACTGAGGAGACCTCAAAAAAGGTTGAAACCGGTCTGGGTAGTGATCCCACCCATAATGTATTGCAGTATACATCTTTTAGTGAGATGTGCTTTATATTATGGGAAAATACTAAGAATAGTGATCAGAGCTTTACCCACCTTTACAATGAGTTGCCCTAGTGTTGCACCATCTTTAGACTTGAACTATGTTTCAGGTGCAAACTTAATTATTTGCATAGTTGGGATTAGGAGTTAAATAACCAAGCTTATAAAATTACTTGGTAACCCTAATATATATATATATATATATATATATATATATAGAGAGAGAGAGAGAGAGAGAGAGAGACTCATACATCATGTGCTAAGTCTGTAGTACAACTCCCAGAAAGACATTGGATCGTAGTTTTTGATTTTTCACCTCCAAACACCACTAAGCAAATTTGAAGACCGTTCTCTGCCTGTGAATGCAGATTAGTCTGGTTTCTTAGGGTTCAAGACAGTCCTAAACTTGGACTACATTGTCAGTACAAATAATAATTATCTGTTTGACAGTGTCAAATGCTAAATAAAAACAGTCCTTAGAAAATTAACTCAGCTTAAGTTAGTATAAGGACACTAATTAGTGAGCTTGTTATTTACCAGTTTAAATAAAAAATTTGAGTGAATATATAAATTTGCTACAAATAAATTTATTTATATATGACATCGTTTAATGAATGTGTAAACCTATAGTTATGCTTCTGTGTCTAACAGTAGAGCATCATCATCATGAAAAAGTAAGATTTTAATCCCACAATTCAGAAGAATATATTATAGAACTCAAAGTATTTCAGACAGTAATATACCATTTAAGAATATGGGATGAGATATTCATAGTCACAAATTAAAATACTAATCTACAGATTTCCGAAAGTAAGGTCTAAAGAGTTATGCCTGCCCTTTGTTGTGAATGAAAGATGTTAGAAGATTTATTTTTTATTTTATAATGATCCTACAAAATCTTTTTATTACTCAGGGTCAGCAGGTGGCATTTCTTTTTGCTTTAACTTTTTGGAAATCAGTAGACAGCTGGTCTCACTTTTTATCATTACTGAGGTTGACTACATTTCAACTTTATGCTAGAGATTGAATAACTCAGGATGTATGTGATATAAAAACATTTTGACAACTGTTTTCTCTGATTAGGGCAGATCATTATTAGCTATAATAAGTTTGTTAAACTCTGTTTTAATACTGTATCAGATCCTCTTTAGTTAGCTAAAAATCAGGGCTACTTGTGCAGAGTTTTATTTATTAAATCGGTAATTTTGGATCTCATATTCTTAGGATTAAAACAGAGCAAATTGTTCAGGTGCATCTTATAAAGATGCTTGTTGCAGAATAAGTACAATCTTGGGATGTGGGTTACAAATGGAGGAGATAGACCTAGGAACAGTAGCAGCTACATGATATAGCTAGAAAGTTAGTATTTCTTTAGCATCGTTGTTTCAGAGGAAATCTGTGCAGTGTGGAGGATCGTTATAAATGGTAATTTAAATACAGCATGAATAAGCAAAAAAGTCACTCCACGTTGACAGAAATCCTCATTGTTGGTGGTAAACAGTTGGAATAATCGTAGTAAGAACTGTGTATATCATCTGATTATCAAGACTTTCATTGTAGAAGCATGTAAAAATAGGGCATCTTCTATTAGGGGTAGCGGTGGTAGAAAGTAACAGAAGTACATTTCGAACAGAACTCTGGACGTTAATTGCTATTTTTCCACAGTTAAATGATGCATATTCATTAAAATAAAAAAAAAATATGGTGTGGTAATTCTTATATTTAAGGATTATGCTTGAGGTTAATAAGGTATGTTAGTACTGCCAATGGGTATCTTTGCACCCTGGCAAAATTCTAATTATTTAACTTCCTCTTCTTCCCTTTTGAAGATGATTTAAAACTATGCAAACTGGCCAGAAGAACACGGAGTTAACAATAATACATGGGCCTCATAGCCCTTGTTGCTTCGGTTATAATTCTAAATATCATCACCCTTTCCCCTTTTTTTTGTTGCTAAATCAGAATGCTGATATTCTAATATTAAGTAGTAAATAATTTTCGTCATCCATTGTGCGACCGTCATTCTGCTTATTGGAATCCTGGACAGCTTGAATTGCTTTGAGAAAATTCCGTATTTGGTTTCTAGATCCGAGTTTCCTGATTAAACCTTTAGTCCACCCATGATAGTAATGTGCTATAGTTTAATAATCTTCCATGGTGGAAGCGATATAAAAGAAAAAAATCTCCAGTTGTGAAGAAGGTGTCTTAGAATTTGACTGTATATAAAGATTATTTAAATACAATACATGAATAATTATTAATATGTTAAATTATAATAATAAAAACTTTTTTATTATTTAACGGTTTTGGTATTTTATTGTCCCAGTTATAATACTGAAGACCCTTGAACCCATGTTTATACATATTTGCACAATAAGGCTTACGTGTGTAGACAACGACATCAGTTGGTAGACGTTGTCTCATCTCCTGTGAGACAGTGACTGCCACTAATGTGGTTGATATTACAAGAGATAACCAACAACGTCTGACAACGTATGGGGAATGCTTATATGATATAGATTAAGGTCATTGATTTTGTATGGACCAAAAATGCTACCATGTATCCAAACAGTATTCCACATTTTCAGAACAGTGTTATCCATGAATTCGTAAGGCTTGGATGCTAGACCTCAGTAAGGCCTGAGCTACCCTAGGCGGGTATTAATAAAAAGTCCAGTTTGATCATTTGTGGGTGGAAAAAAATGATGTCTTACGATGATTGTTTTTGTTTGTTTTAATGATGATTGATAATATTGATTATTATTGTAAATACTCTTTCATATGTGCATGATGTGTAATGTTTAGTTTCAATTAACGCCATGTACTCTCTTAATGTTTCCTAAATCCCGTAAATATTTATTATTGTACAATGTGGAATAGAAGTGATCGTCATAAATAGCAATACTTTGATTTATTTTTCTGCTGTGTGATGGAATAGGCAGATGATTTTCATTGCCTTGTTCATTCGCGTTTTTTTTTTTTTTTTTAAACATAAATTGCTTATTGAGACACTAAGATCCCAGTATATTTTAAATCCATGATAAACATTGACTGAATCTGGACCAAAGACATTTCGAAGCTTGACAAATTCAGGCTTATTTATCTTACGCTCAATTCCAAACAAGACAATGGAGTAGAGGTAAAAAAATGAAAAAAAAAAAAAAAAAAAAAAACAATAAGAACCTAAAAGACTTCATTCTGGCAAAGGCAAGTTATTTAGAAATCCAGATTAAAAGTTTCCCATAGGAGTTACTTTGGTTTACACTACTTAAACGACATGAACTCATCTCACGGGCCCACATATATTCGCCTTTTATTGGTGCGTTTAAGTTTTACTTGCCTGACAGCTGTTTCGAACTGTTTGGTTCTCGTCAGAGACCAGGCAGAAACCTAAAAACTGCAAACATCCTCTATCTAACCGCAGCAGTCATCTCATGTCGGAAAGTTATTTTTCATAGGCGAACTCTCGATAGGTGTGTACATAAATTACAAAAATAAGGGCCAAAGTTTTATTTTTCATTTTTCGTTTTTTTTTTTGCCCTTCAGCTACCAGTGTACAAGTGCTAATTGATAATTTTACTCCCCGTCATTCACAGAGACGTGATTGCTGTGAAACTGCTAAGTATTTTACCAAGTAAATAAGAATATATGGAATTCTGAAGACGTCACTTTCTTACAACGAAACAATTATCTTCAAGACTGTACATTTCACGTCGATTCAGGATCTAAATATAGCCATAAAACAAGAATGCCTAGTGAGCAATGCCGGCACTAATTACATTCATAATTGGTTCGATTAGCGCCGATATTTTTCCTCGAAAGCGGAAAGTAAGCTTTTCCAGTCGAAGAGTGGCAGTCCGTGCCAAGTAATTAAAAGTTAAAATTAGTTTTCCCACTTTCATAAAGTTATCAGAGAAATAGTTCTATTTACGAACTACGATGGCGGCAGCATTTATCCAATCGATCAACTGCATTGTGGGAATAACGGCGAGTGTTCTTGATTATCTGCTGGGAATTGTGTAAGTAATCCTTAGAAAATATTTACCTCCAGAAGATTTAACGAAACGTTGCTTTCTTTCAGCTATACTAAAGAATGCCTGCATTCATTCATAAGTATATTCTTATATACTGCACAGTGTTAGGGTCTGTGAGCCGTTATTACTTTATTTTTAATGACTAAGCTCTTCAGTAATGGTCTCTTCTATACGGTATTTGTTGAATAACGTGTGCGATGTTAAGGTGCTGTGTGTATTAATTACTTAATATAAATTACCAACTGTAAAGTGCCAACATCGCACTTCATGGAAGTAATTTAAAACTCTACTTCGTTTTGATTAAATTTTTTTAACGTTATTTAAGGAACTCATAATAGCAGTAAGTCATTTGCTTAACTACTTTTGATATGCATTAATGATAACGATTTGTAATTAACGTATAATCGCCACTGAACTATTATATGAACGCATTTCGATTATCGAAGTATATCTTCGGATGATTACCTGTTTAAATCGAATTAGAATATAAGATATAATCATCATTTCTCTTTAAAAACCGAAGCTCGAACTTGAGGGATTTTATTGTGGTGATTCTCTCGCAGTACAAAAGTGAAGATCCATCTTAAATCCGAAAAATTCAGAATTCGCAGTACTATATACAGGGTGGCGCAAAAGTTGCGAAGGGGCTGAAAAAATGCATAACTTTTTGAAATTCAACATTGTTCTAATTTTTCTTTTCAGAGCTTGTAAAGTATACATCTGGGAGATTCAGTATGGAACGTTACACCATTATGCAACGAACCAAGATCATAGAGCTTTATTTTGAACATCGTCGTTCAATAATCCAGACTCAACGAGCCTATCGCCGTCATTTTAATGCGCGAAATGCACCCTCTGAATCGATGATCCGATTTGGTCTGCCTAGATCTGGAAGACCTCATTCTGCCCGAAGTGACGTGAATATTCAACGCGTTCAGGAGAGTATTGAGAACTCCAGAACATCAACCCGAAGGCGTGCTGCTGAGCTGGGAATACCTCGAAAGTCATTGCGAAGAATCTTAAAGAAAAGATTTACACATGTTTCCGTATAAGATGCAATTAGTGCAAAATCTGCACTCAAGAGATAACCAACAACGTCTGACGTACGCTGTTCGCTTACAAGAATTGGTCCGAGAACAAAATGACTTTATGGGTCATCTGATAATGAGCCGTGAAGCTCATTTTAACTTGAATGGGTTTGTAAACAATCAGAACTGCAGAATATGGGGCACCGAGAATCCAAGGTTTGTCAATTTTTCTTTGAAGACAACAATGGCAATGCTGTAACTGTAACTGATATGATCAGCAATTTTTTAAGACCAACTCTTGCTGATACTCCAGAGATGTGGTTCCAACAGGATGGGGCCACTGCACACACTGCTCGAGCCACGATAGGGGTCTTAAGGGAGATTTTTGGCGAACGTCTAATTTCAAGAAATTCAGTATTCAATTGGCCCACTCGTTCGCCAGATTTAACGGCCTCTGACTTTTTCCTTTGGGGACATCTTAAGGAGAGAGTGTATGTGAATAAACCCAGAACCACAGAGCAGCTCAAGGAGAACATTTGAGCCGAAATACCGGAATTAACGTCAGATACTTTGACACGCGTAATGGAAAATGTTCTCAAGAGTCCAACTTTGTGAAGCCGAAAATGGAGGTCACTTATAGCAGCGATTCCCAAACTGTGGGCCGCGTCCCCCTTTGGGGGCCGCTAGTTTTGTTGAGGGGGGGGGGGCGTGAAATAATGAAAACAAATTTAAAATGTTTTAAGACTAATTGTGACATGTCAAATGTGTATGTAAGATGCTACAAATGTAATATTTGCATTTGATTTTTGCAATATTCGCTGTGTATGTTTTGTATTGAATATAAATACAATAAATATTATAATAATATATGTCTGTATTACGATTTTCTTTCTCGATGGGGGCCGTGAAATGTTTTAATTTTTCCAAGGGAGCTTCTTTTACATCCATAAGTTTAGGAAGCACTGACTTATAGGATATAGTCTTTCATACCTAGCTCATAAAATTCTCCATGGATTATATGTTACTGTTTTGAAGAGAAATAAATTCAAAACTTACAGTTTAAAAAGTTATTATTGTAAACCCCTTCGCTACTTTTGCGCCACCCTGTCGTTCACTTTAACATTCATTCCACGTTTGCAAATAACTTTCGCGTGTGGAATAAATAAACGCACGCACACACACACACAGTGTGCCCGTTAAATAATGAGAACAATTATTATACCAAAACAAAGAACCATATTTGGAATTGTCAATTACACAGTTTCAAAATAATCTCACTCCAACTCCACACATCGTTTACATCTGTCGTACAGGTGTTCGAAGGAAGGAACTCCTGAACGGAAACGTCCTTCATTGTCTGGTTTGGATGTCCTCAACGTCGCCGAGGCGCTTCCCTTTTAAGGCAGCTCATCTTTGGGAAGAGGGAGAAAAAATGGAGCCAAATCTGGCAAATAATGTGCGGGGGGGAATGTTCGATTACACAGATCAACTTCGAAGCCAGAAACTGCTTCACAAGCAATTTGCAGCTGTGTTGTCGTGCAACAGAAACTAATTGTTGTGGAACAGTTCTTTCCTGATGCGTCACTTGTGGGCATACAGACGTTACATTATTCGTAACTTTCACTGTGGTGCCCTCAGAAACAAAATCGTGGAGGATGAACCACAGCGTGGTTCATCTTCCAGGGACTCCCCTCTTTAAACGTTGAAAACCAGCGGAATACCTGTTTGCACGGCTCAGTCATCGCCGTAAACTTTTTTAAGGTCTTCGTGCACTTCTGTTGCAATTTTTCTTAATTTACAGTCGAATTTTATCACAGCTCTTTGCTCCATGACGCAACTTCTGACACACTCCACTCACACAGTTACTTCAACGGTTGCCACACGAAACGTCGTGTGGCAACCGTTGTCGGAATGCTGCGTCACCCGACTCGAAGGTTGCACCTGCCATTACAACACACACTAGCGGGTTAAAACTATAAACGCGTCTGCTACTTTTATTCAGAGGGCTGTCCTGTAAAAAATCAATCATTACTTAACGGATGCACTGTATATATTTCACACGCCAAAGGTTGTATAATTTGTAGCGCATAGCTGCATGTGGGTGAGAAGTTAATAAAGGAGAGAGAGAGAGAGAGAGAGGGGGAGGGTATACAGTTAGATTCTGGTTAACGCCACCCCGTTCAACGATGTTTCGTTATAGTGCTCTTTTGCAAACGCTCGGTAAAATGGCAATTCTTCGAACTCCCCCGCTTTCAGGCGAATTCTCCTCCTTCAACATATAAAACTGAGTGTACAGACTTCCTCAGCAATTCGAAGTATTTGGTACGAAATACACGCATTCAGTTATTAAATACATACAGTAGGATTGAATTGTTTTTAAAAAAATATTTTTTCAGCCGTAATGTCTAGGAAAAAATAAGAACAGTGAAAAATCAAATATGCGAAGAAAAATAACATTTCACTTGATATGAAATTGAAATTTTAAGGAGATTGAAAACAGATGAATGTCGTTTATATAGGCGCTTCTCCAAACTTAGGAATATCTACTATAAGAAGGGCAAAGAATGTAACCCGTTTAAGAAGTCATATTCTTGAACAAATGGGGGGGGGGGGGGAAGGAAGCTTTGGATTTCGGTTGGGATCAAACTCAACGTAACATGCTTTTCAATTAATAATAATGGAAAAGACAAGAAACGACCCAGGTTATGAGCGAAGCTCTAAAGCTAGGTGATGAAAGCATTATCTTCGTGAACGAAAAAGGAAAGGACAATCGCTCTTCATGGCTACATCTTCAAGATGGCAAAGTTCTCACGCTCATCCTGGCCCTTCATCTAAAATGTATAACTATAAATAAGTTGATATAAAGTTCAATACTGTTCTATTCATGGTTGTGTTTTCGCTTTTTCCTGTTTACGTAAGATTAAAATGATCCCGTTTAGCATTCTAAGAACGTATCCTGAGCGTTAACCGTTCATGTTTTACGAATAGTTAGAGGTTTTCGCCATTGAGGAATGCTCTTCCCGAGGATAGATGTGAAAGGAATGAAAGATTCCCTTTTCATGGAAGAGGAGTTAGTTGGATTTGAAATTGGACTGTGAAGGAATTAGAAAGCCCTTCCTTAATACTTTAAGTAACATTACCTAAATGCTTTTTATTTCCTTTAAGTAGGTACATAAGACAGTTAAATTATATATGCCCACTCTTGGCTGTCGTTTGTATTTGTACTCCCCCCCCCCCTCATTCAAAAGAACATTCTGGCGTAAGTTGGATTCCAGTGCAGAACGTTTGTAAGCAGTAGGCCGCATTGCTACTAAAAGTGTAACCTGTTGTCATGGAAACATTACGTCAGTCCATTTGTTTCAAACGGAAATTTTTTCTTTTTGTGATGTCGAGGAATGAGAGAGATATAGGGGAAAAAAAGGAATTATACGTATCTTTCTCGTTAGATATTATAGACTGAATCCCACGCACAATCCAAGCGGAACGTGCACTTTGTTAATTAGGTAGGTCAGAGTTAGATTTTCACTCAATGTATTTTTTCTTTGTTATCGGATTTAAGTTTTGCAATGTTTCCATTGCAATTTTCCCTCACAAATAATGTTTAAGTAATGTAGACGAGAAACATGGATTAAGGTTATTTTGCTTTTGTAGTCGGAATCATATGCAGATTGAATACTTCTGTGAGATTAGGTAGCTGCGCATTATGCAATTGATCCTTCAGTTGGTCTCAATAAAAACAAGAGAGTAAATTTCGAAGTTATTTCTACCAGTAAAAGTCTTACATTAGAAATTTTATTTACAACGGACTTCGATGGCTCTGAATTCATCGCTCAACTCTTCCTCTAATAATCGACTGTCATAGGATTTCAGATTTTGGGAAGGATTATGGCTTCATAATAAAGATAATATGCAACAAATCCAAATTTTAACCCGGAAATTTCCATATCGTCGTGTTCCTGTAGGATTTAAATGTTAATAGTATGTAATATCCTTTTCCGAAATAACATACGAAGTATTTACACACAAATTACACTGAGCAACAAACGGAAACTTTTGTTATGCCTTGAAGATAAAGTACGTAAGTTTGACTGATTTCGACGTACTGAATTCTAATAATGAGATTGTACTATTTCTGTCACCCTCTTAGTTTTATAGGAAATCAACATTGCATGTTAACATACTAATGGCATTTCACATGAACATATAGAATGCGCATATGCGAATTTATTTGCAGTTTAAAACGCCTTCCTTGAAGTCTTGCACTAATATCTCAGTGGATTGAGTAGGAACTAGTAAAAAATCAGCATACATACATATTGGATTTCCACTTGTGTGAGTACTGTTGTTATATACAGAATCATCCTGATTCCATCAGGACGGTTCTTATATAGAACAACTTTCGTCATTGAGAGCAAGAGGAAAAACCTAAATGTGAATGTAGACTCTTGAATGACTTGTTGCATCTCATTGGTTTGTATACCTGCAGCATGTTTTTGCTGCAGGCACATACACCACTCTTGCCAGTTTTCAGTATCATTTAAGATGCCATCGATATAACTGTTTGTCATAAGTGTACGAAGCTGTAGTCAAACGTGCTTTTAATTTTTACATCATGTACTCTTGGGAATCTGTCTTTTAAACACCAGAAACTATCACCATTCTTGTGCAAAGCCTTAATGAGTTTTTTCAGCAAACCGAGTTTAATGTGAAACGGGGATAAGAGAAAGTTTTCGGGCTTCACAAGAGGAGATTATGAAACGGTTTTCTCCCCTAGGTACTAAACTCTGTCGAAGTGGTCGTTTTTTTTTTGTTTTTTTTTTTAACCCTATAATAGATGTATCTAGTTCGACGATCCCACTCACATAAAAAAGCAACAGCATTTCATGAAGCTTTTTTACTGTGCATGTATTTTTAATGAATGCCCATCAGAATGCTATTACTTTGAGTTCACCGCACATTTTTCACTTGTAGTCATCGTAATTAATATATTAGAAGCAAAGCAAAAGAATCCTCATAGGATTCCTTCATATGGATAACACCGCTCCAGGAAGAGAGGGATTCTTTTATTATTCTGTAGATCAGTGTTTCTCAAAGTGTGGTACGCGGACCCCCGGGGGTCCGCGAAAGGTCTTCAGGGGGTCCGTGGCAATTTTCGGCTATGCATCATTAACGCATGGAATAATATTTAAGTTGGAGATCGTAAAACGTTCCTATTGTATCACTGAATAAGGTACAGAGACATCTGCAGGCTGCGTAATATGTTTCTCAACCAACATTACAGTTAGAGACAACTGGGATAAAAACGGAAATAATGAATCACGTGACCCCTCCCACTATAAAATGCTGTATAGTAGACAATCAAAACCATATGGTGCACCGGCAACATATGGTTTTGTTTGAGTGAACGTGTTAAAACCAAGAAAATATAGTGAATGTGTTTCAGATGTTATGGAATTCGGTTGAAGAGAATTAGCATTTCAACTGAACTGTCGGCTTGTCTTTGTCAATTAGTAGCGCGATCTTTTGTTAATACCGCACCAATCATGTGAACGTTTTCATAGCTGCTTTATCTCTACTGGCATGCCATTGCTGTCTGTTTTGAGTTCTGCTTTCACCAGCCATTTGTTGAAGGACTGTTCGTTAAATACGGTAATTTTTTTTAGCTTTCAAATTCTTAAGTATGAATCACTGGTTAAAGACTGGATTTTTAAAATGCGCAAAAGAGAGGAACATAGTAGATACAAGTAGCTGTCAGCAACAAGAAAATGTTGATATTGTATCTGGATCAAGTGAAATTGATAAGTGTGTGTCGTCTGACATCTCTAAAGAACCAACTAGGAAGATGATGAGAAAACTTCGTAAGTACGATATAAATTACTTGAAATGTGGATTTTCATCGACGGGAAATGAAGAGAAACCTATTCCATTATGTGTAATTTGCGGTGAAACTAAGAAATGAAGGCATGAAACCATGTAATTTAAATCGCCATTTTGAATCGAAACATAATGAACGCAAGGACAAACCTGTCGAATGTTTTCAAAATAAACTAAAATAATTTAAAAGAATCTAAAAAGTGATGTCGATCATGTCATGTAGTGAAAACATGAAGGCTTTAGAAGCTTCATATCGTGTGTCGCTATTAGTAGCAAAAAGTGGCGCAGCGGAAACAATTGGTGAAACTTTGGTCAAGCCTGCAGCAAAAATAATAGCGGAAATTATGATCGGAGATAATGCAAAAAGATCTTTTGATCGGATTTGCTTTTCAAATAGTATCGTTCATCGAAGAATCACTGAAATGGCTGAAAATATAAAACAAACATTGTTATCCGATATACGTAAGAGTCGTTATTATGTGTTGCAGGTAGATGAATCCACCGATATTACAAATTTTGCAAATCTTCTAGTGTTCGTTAGGTACGAAAAAAAATCAAAAAATTCATGACGACCTTTTATATTGCCAATCCTTGCCAGAACATACAACAGGAGAAGAAATATTCAACAGTATAAATACCTTTATGCATCAAAACAAGCTTGATTGGAAAAGTTGTGTTGGACTAAGCACGGACGGAGCGAAATCCGTGGTCGGATCTAAAAGAAGGGCTTGTTTCAAGGATTCTTTTCCATACCGATGTTCGTTGACTTTCTCGTGGAAAAGTCCTTACTCGTTTATTTGAACTTCGGAATGAACTACAAGTGTTTCTTGATGAAAAGTTTGAATTAAAAAAGCATTTACATAATTGGAAATGGCTCATTCAAGTAGTATACCTGGCAGATATATTTATTGTATTAAATAGTCTTAATTTATCTTTACAAGGCAAGGAAATTTCTATATTTCATGTCCAAGATAAAGTGAATACCACGTTGGCAAAAATGAAGTTATGTCAAAAGCGGGTTGGTAATGGAGAATTTGACCCGTTTCCATCGCTTCATGAATTCTTCGCAAGTTCAAATGAACAAATTGATGATGATGTGAAAATTACTATCATGCAGCTTTTAAAAAGCTTACAAATTGAATCTAGAAAAGTATTTCCCTGAATTGGACATTAATATTGAGTGGATAAGATACCCTTTCAATAAAAACAAATTTATGCCAAAGGGTCTATCGTCAATAGAAGAACAACAACTTTTAGAACTAGCTTCTGATGGTTTCCTAAAAAATAAATACAGCGAGAATACGTTACCATCATTTTGGCTACAAATACAGAATGAATTTCCTGAATTAACAGATAAAGCTGTAAAATTAATTTTTCTATTTCCAAGTTCTTATCTGTACGAAGTTGGATTTTCGGCCCTTGTAGATATTAAGACGAAGAGGAATCGCATTATAGATGTCGAACCGCATCTGAGATTGAAATTAACAACTAGAGCCAAATTTTGCTGAAATTTTATCTCACCATAAGCAATTTCACTCCTCTCATTGATGATAAATTATTTCAAGTAAGTAAAACTTTATAGTATCTTTATAAAGTTTGTTCTATTAAAAATAAATCATATTTATTGTTTACATGAACATATAAATTCAAATAAAATAGATATTTAATTTTTTAATATTTTAAATTAATGTATTAATTTTAATTAATTTATTCGTTTTAAATAATTAATTAGGGGGTACTTCGTAATAATGAAAATTTAAGAAGGGGTCCGCGGATATCTGAAGTTTGAGAAACACTGCTATAGATAAACGTTTTTCATCGGTATCACATCTCCCCCCCCCAGTTTCCACGACTGTACACGGTTTTGAAAAACACAGATGATTGGCATTTAGTAAAAACAGTAATTTTAAATTTTGTAACCTTTTCGACATGAAGTGATCTTAGCCTTTCTCAGAAAATTCTAGCATTCTGAACCCAAAGATTCCATTCTTTGTTTTTCTAAGATTCAAATTCCTTATAAAATTATCGAATTTTTTTAGATTATCAAATGTGAGATTATTACACGCTTGTTGGCTGAATGCTTCATTTTCAGCTCCATCAGTAAGTTTTCTTCATCCATAGTCCTTGTCTCACGTGAATTAGGAACTAGTAAAGTACCATTATGAGGTGCTGTTCTCGTGGCCGATGTCAAGTTCGAGTGTTGTATTGTTTCGATTTTGCCGAAAAGTCGAGGATGTTTGTTTAACAGAAGTGGCAGTCACTTGAGTGATCTCTAGGCTCCTTCCCTATCACCGATAGCAAATGGCATTGGCGAATGTATACTCTTTAAAGGGCATGTATACCTTACTCTTAAATCTCATACATCTGCTACAGTATGTGTGATGAGCTAGTTCTCTCTTAAAATTTTCTCCCTTTGCTTCCAAAAAGTATAACTTTATATGCTTTCTTGATCAATTGAGTGACCGTTTATCACATATTAATGCTACTTCAGATTTTAGTCACACAGCCAAATGAGTCTGCTAACAAGACATCGTGAAATTGCAGGTTAAATGGCGATCTAAATGCAAATTGTAATGTGGTAAACGCTATTTAGCTTCTCCAAGGTGTGCCGAACTTGGTCGAGTATTTATTCCAGTACTGCGTTGAAGTGCTCAAAACGTTATTTGAACTTCATGATTTACGTCACGTTTAGATACAACATCATGTGATTTGGCTTCCTGCGCACGTCGTTGATGTGCATCATAAAAACTTATTCATTAGAGACAATATTATCTGGAAATTGATGTTGGTATTTCCTCATCAGTAGCTCTCGCATTGATATTGCAAAAACCGTAAATGAATCTGATGTCAGCTTATTTCTTGTTTTGAAAACTTAGTTCTGCTTCGTTTTAACAAAGCGCGCTGTTAAACACGGTCAACTCAATAACACACGATGGTCATCCGAAAACATACAAGCTTCGATAACGCTTTCGAGAACTAGACAACATTAATAAACCAACTACATCACATACTCAAGTAGTGCTGCAGTTACTAGCTGCCGAATCAAATAACCGTACTCCCATCCGTTCTGAATCATGTTCATGTAAACTTTTGTGCTTAAACTCAATTAAGGAATCAACCCTTGAAGTTTGGCATCTAGGATACTTTATATTGATCTCCACATAGAAAAGGCTGCAAAACATAGTGCCATGTTTAGACTAGATGTTAAAAACTGAGAAAGAACTTGTTAACGTTATGGTTGCTGGCCATCTTATTGAATATCCATCTATATGATCCGCACTTACAGAAGCAGACGTATGATAGCGATTGGATTTAAGAGTCAGGTGCCATATTATCCATATCCAGACATCCATATCTCTACATAGCAGAGACGTATCGTCTCGAGCAGAGTAATACTTTGTGTGTGTGGGAGGGAGGGGAAGCCCGGGCAAAGATTGAGATGCGCCAGGAAAGACAGGAGGTAAATGGCAACCACACAAGAGAAATATGATTTCTTGTCTGAGCATCCTCTTATGAAAGATATGAAGAGGGAATAGCATAAAGTGAGATTTTTCTTGCAAGAAAGAAGTCGATGTTCGTTTGTGTTGGAATAGACCTTCCGCATTCTGGAAAACGACATAGATATAAGCATCTAAGACTGTTTGTTTTGAAGACCCCTGAAAGGCTCGGAATTTATCAGCATTGCCCGTGCACAATTGCGAATGTTATGAATTTCAGAGTAGTGTCTCTTCAGCCAAATCTGATTAAGTGCATTCGATACGTGATCATAAACAAACTGATGAAGAGTAATTATAAATATATTTCTAATAATTGTGATATTTGTATAGGTATATAATTATAATTTCTAATGCACAGTTATAAAGGTAAAAAATAATTAGTGAACATTAGTCATAAATAATCATAAAAAGGGTTTAAATTTCAGGTTAGACTTATGTATAGGTCATATCTGTGAGATACAAAAATTCCGGTAATGAATGGAGTTAAAAGATTAGTTTTTTTTTGCGATTTAGCGATGCTTTGCAGTAGCACTTTTTTTTCCGTTATTTATGATTACTCTTCCCTAGTTATTTTTAATAAATATGTATTAGTAATATGTAGTTATTCGAACTTATATTATGTATTCATATCTTGTGTAATAGGGAGCTGCTTTATTTTATAGCAGAATTTATATATATATATATATATATATATATATATACATGTATATATATCCTTAGAGCCAGAAAAGAGCTCTCATCCACTGATTAGTATTAATTAACTTTGTTTTAGAAATCATGTATTTAAGTCATCACTTGTTATAGTTTGGCCATAGTTATATTTCTGATCTTAGCTAATTTCGAACCAAATCCGAAGCTCTCTCACATTTTAAATGATCCATTGTTCGCATTCTGCCTTATCCCATTATATTTCATTAGCAGGTTCTTCCTTGTTGTCAGTCTGACGTGAGGAGTGAGAATCCTTTCTAGGAACCTTTCAGATGATTGCGAATTAGAACAATTGTCTGAGATGTAATATAAAGCAATCACGATTTGTCTTTTACTCGCTGACAGCAGCTGATCCCCAGTGATTGTTTATGTTTTTTTTTGTATTCATACGAGTAAGGAAAAATCTAATAGTTTGTCTCTTAATCAAGAGACGTACCGATGTTTTTTGAACTGTCGAATTTAGTTGTTGTAGCATTTATGTTACAAATACTTAATTGGAAAAACGAAGAGATGAATTAACAATTCAGGTACCATTCAACTTCTGAAAATCATTAATGGGAGTAAATAAAACCAACAACGAAAAAAAGATATGCACAAATGCTTAAGTTATTTAAAGATATTATTTTCTCACTTGTCACACAAGGCATGTTATGACTATTTTATCATTTTTGATAAAGCGTATTGTATTATTTTTGTTTTCATAATATTACTGATAACATCCTAAATGTATATAGAAGGATATGCTTTTCTGCATTCATTGGAATAAAGTGTGACCTCAGAATAATATATGGTTTCATTTCAGTGTAGAGGAATTTGAAATCGGGAATGTTAATAGTAGTTGGAGAGGAGGAACCCGGCCAACTGTTACCAATTCTGAGTGCTGTTATAAATTGGAAAATAACTTTCCATGTGAGCCTGTATAGCTTTATTCTGCAAGCTTATGGCAGAACGGCTCAATAATTATTGAAGACCACGAATTTTGGAAAGGCAATCCGTCTAGAGTGAATAATGAATTGTTGGCATAAATATTAATCTGTAATGCAGACAGGCCGCTAAAGAGTTATGATAGATCACACGATTAAGTTCGTATTGCTTGCACTACTTAGTGTTTCGGAAAGGGAGCGTTACCTTTGTTCAGCTTAATGAATGTAGTCTCTGAGTAAATGTATAGTACCATATTTAGATTAACGCTGAACATGCGCTCCATAGGTAGCTACAATTTGCAAGGATTAATGTAATCGTGTGTAATTATCTAACGACTATCTTCTGATAGTGTTTCAAGGGTGCCTTTTCTCCAGACCGACAGATACTGAGGTTTCGAGTGTCCTTCGAATAATTTAATTCAAATACTTCGATATTCACTTCCTGCAATAGCTTTATTTTATGTGTCCATTGCCATATGCATTTCAAATTGCAAGATGTCGAAAGCGCGTTTGGAGACCTTTTGAGAGTAATTCTCTCATACGAGCTAGCTGCTATTGTGGTGATTTTCAAAGGATGTGTCACGAGTCAAGTTATTTATAGTGTCGCAGGTAGTATTCTATTTAGTATTTTCAAGGACTGTAAAATCTGCAGACTTAATATAAAAAAAAGTAAACAAATAAAGAAAGAAACTCGTTTTCAATCCAGAAATTTACAGTAGGTAGTATTTATAATTTATGCCCTAGAAATGTTCTAGTGAAATCGAAAAATCTTCGCGAACACACACACACACACATCACAATTGCAGAATATACAAATGAATGGCGATCCTTGCCCTGTTCTTTTCATTTTTCATTTTTTTTTATTTTTTCAGACTTGGGGGGGGGGGCAATGGTTCTTTGTTATCACAAACTCAGCACCTTCCTATCCATGACTCCGGCTGAACGACCAAGGGTTGTGCCATTTTTGTCGTTTGAGAATGCCATATTAAGTGACATTTTATTAGTTTTCAACTTAAAATGAATTAGCCTGCCATACGGAACTTTCAGAGTTTTTTTTTTTTTTTTTTGTTAATTTCTCAAAATACGCATGCTTGTTCGAGAAGCAGACATTAAACAGACACAATACACTGGATTCGTAGCTTTCGACTGTAATTCATACAAAATCTAGCCGAAATAAACCAGTCGTTTTATCGGGAAGAAATATTTTTCTCGCCGATAACAGTTGAAACATAGACCGACCGATGTCAGCGATTCGGATAGTGCATTGTCTGCCCAGCTCCTACACTACTCCAGACAACATTACTGGCTGTGGATGCTGCCATTCAAAGTAGTAGTAGCGACCGTGTATATCCGCGACTTTTGTATATTATAACAGAGTTCTTCAACCTTTTTACACCTGCGGACCGGGGAATAGGATAAATATTTCGCGGACCGGCTGATGGCTAAGACAAAAACATAAGCCAATGTAGATACTATTTTATTTATTAAGTCCAATGTTATGAAATTACAATTTTTAGCTAGTGCGACATCTGCTGCTACTTAGAGGTTAGAAAATTTGATATACAGTACGTGGCTGGAGCGTTGTTTCTGAGAGACGAAGAAAATTTTGGCGGACCCCCAGGAAATTTCCGCGGACCACAGGTTGAAGAACAAGGTATTATAAGACGGTCGTTGCACGGCTTCGTGGATAGCCGATCACATTCCTACGATAGGTAGTAAGTAAATTTGTGAATTACATAAATTCTAGATTTTGCAGGAACTAATTGATGTTTTTTCTTGAATATCTTGGGGTTGTAGTTTGGTGTGTGTGCGCGTGCGTTTGGGAGGAACAATGTGAAGGGGTTATTGCAAAGAACTGTATTTTAAAATGAGGAAGATTTGGGATTTATAAAGAGTAGTATTGGTAAAAATAAAAGGTTGTCTTAAGTGGAAAATAACATCAAGTTATATGGAGGCTGAGGTTATGGATGCGATGTGATGCGTTTGCATCAGGAAAGATTAGAAGTTTTAAAATCATCTTAAGAAGAGAAATCTGATTTTCATCGGAGATCTAAGTATTATCAAAGGTAGGGAACAGAAAAGCAGTGAGACCTTTCTTACAAGAAATAAGATGGAACTTTATTTTGGTAGCATCGAAATTGAGAAGGTTATCTTCACTTGGATAGAATATGGCAAGTAGATCAGTATTTAAGGCGTTGGCTATGGAAGATCTTGAAGCTTGGAATGTTTGAGCCTGACAAGGTTTGGGAAATGAAAAGGACCGAGGTTGTTTGTCATCAACAAAATTATGTCTAGAATTGACGGTAGTGCGAGACCATCGTTTATATATAGGAAGAAGAGCGTGGGCAAAAGTATTGAACCCTACAGCACTTCGGCATTGGTAGGGAAAATGAGATTATTAAGTTCGACTATTGAAAATAGTTCAAGGATTCATTTCATTGATATATTCTGACAGAACAAACACCATATACCAAATAAAAAATAAAATAAAATAAAACAAACGTGTTTGATTTCTCTCGTATATGGAAGTTATGGATGTTTGAAAGAATTTTATTATGTGAATAGTCACCCGTTAGTGAGAGGCTGCTTTTTTTCTGTATATCGAAATTTCAAGCACGTATTGGGTGGGAGATGTATATTAGAAATTTTGAAAATTACAAAAATAAGTGTACTTTATTGTACTGTATAAGTAGTAGGAGCGTTTATTGCACTGTGCAATATAAATGGTTTGAAAGTTGAAAATGTTTGTTGTAAAAATATGTACCTCGTACATACAGTATTTCATTTCACGACATCAAGGTCCATTACGGTGATGTGTAAGTCGACGAATCTGCAGTGGAAAGTTCGCGTTTTTATTGCATAAACTATAAAATACAGGTGTTGAGTTTGAACTTTGAGATTGATATTTAGAGATATTGAGAATTTAAAATTAATCCAATTTTATTTTATTTTATTTTTTAGGGATGTTTTAAGTTAGCCTTAAGGATAGCGATTCAGCACTCGAACCAAGAAACCTTTGATTCGAGTTTCGTTGATGTTAGTTTCATGGATGGTTGTAAATGTTTTTAGGTAGTAGATGAATATCATCACTCTTGTGAAGCCACCACCCTGGTGTTGGAAGCCTGAAGTACACGTGTCAAAAAAAAAAAAAAAAAAACAAGGAAGAACATAATTTTTGAAGATTATGAAGTACGCCCACGAGAGCTTCGCTTGGCGACTTGCCAAGAATTGTCGATTCATGCTGAAGAGGAGAAAGAAATGAAGGACGTACGAATTGGTTGCCAACAAGCGAAATCACGTGCTTTATAGGTAAAATTTTCCAACTGTTACACAAGCAAAATAGTTACCACTTTAAAAACTACAATGATCATAAAGAGAGAAGTTAATTTTCCGACGTCTAATAATAAACAACTCATCCCACAATACGGATTGATTATCCTATTATCGGAATGGATTCTCCTTCTGTTGACATGCGCAGAAGCGTCGAAGGATCTCGTATCTGTGGGCGTACTATACAACCGCAAATTCAGACGAATTAGCTTATGGCAATTTGTATAACCGACGATTTTTTTAGTAAAAAGTGGATACACATTCAAATGTTCCATTCGCGCGCAAAGAGGTATATCGAACGATATACCTCTTTGCGCGCGATGAACGATATCACGTGGTAGACTCAACAGGATAAAAAGGCAAAAGGCTGTGCTAAGCGAATTGTGTTTGAAGGAAGCTCTTTTCGTGAAGGAATAAAGTTGCAAACTTGGATGTCTTGTAATGTCTCAAAAACATCATCTAGATTCTAGATGATTTCACGGGGGAAAAATTATTGGAAAGCTAGAAGAAGGCCGAAGAATTGCTAATATTGCCAGAGAGTTTGGAATCCCACCTAGCGTTCTATCCAGGTTCTGGGCAGCGTTTCAAACATGTATTTGTGTTTCAGACGTTTGCTAAGAGGTTGCCCTCGTCCGACCATGAAGCATGAAGACAGATTTTTGGTTATAACAGTAAAATGTAATCGTCGCACAACGCAGGTCAGCTTGCAAGTCGGTCCCATTTAAGCACGTCTGCGTATATCTCGACAAACTGTGGTATGACGTCTGCAACAAGCACGCCTATACACCTGAAGGCCTGTAGTCTGCATCCATTTATCTACAGCTCATCGTAGAGCACCTTTTCACCGGTGTAGTAGACGTATCCATGAAAGAGTGGACACGACACCAATGGGCTAATGTATTTCTTACATTTTAGTCTTTCCTGTGATTCTAGACGACACTTTGTCCGACGTGAAAGTGGTATTGCTTAACATCGCGAGAATGTTCTTGAAAGGGATAGATATGGCGGTGATAGGGTCGTGTGTGTGTGTGTGTTGGAGAAGGGTTATGCTTAATGGACGCACCGAAAGTACAAGTACAGAAAAAAGGGACTATGACTGGTGAATGATATTGCGACGAAGTTCTTCAACGTCATGTTCGTTTGTTCTGCTGCATTATATGCGAAAAATTAATTTTTATGGATGAAAATGCCACACCATATCGTACACGAGCAGCGGATATGCTTTTGGAGACCGAGGATTTTAATCGAATCGAATGGCCAGCACGCTGTAGAGATATCAACCCCCTTAGAACACGTTTGAGTCACAATAGGAAGACACAATGCTGCTCGAAATTTCTCCAGAAAACAAAGAAGGCCATATCCTGGTTCTGAAGGAACAGTGTGCTAGTTTGCCCCAAGAACTCCTGAATCACTTAGTGCTGTGCATCGCACGACGTTGTGAGAGCTATATCGCAGTTCGGAGTGGACGTATTCCATACTGAAATGCCTTTTCGCATTGTTTTCTATAGGCACTGTTCATTAATTCCTTAACTGTTTTTAGGAAATTTGTAACTTTTTCCAAACACGTATTGCAATTTAATTTGTACGAAATTTACAACCCATTTTTGTGTAATATAATTTATTAGTATACTGGCAATAAATTTATGTCCATTTGGCTGTAGTCATGAAAACCTTTTCATATGCAGGTTAAAATGTAGTTCGTCCTTAGCTTTTGGACGCCAGTGTATATTGCAGTTGTTAGATTGAATTCAGCGATTCATTTAATAGGAACTTGGATTCGAAATTATAGTCGAAAACTGTAGAAGCTAAATAAATCTGTTTGGAATTTTTCATTTCAAAACGTTATGTACAATATTTACGTTTTTATTTGTTGAACTTAATTTTCATTCTCAACTTATATAACACTAAACTTTTAAAATTTGAATTAGAAATTACATTTTTTTCCCTCTGTGAAATAACATTTACAAGCCTTTACTTATTTCTTCACTGCATCTTGCTGTTTATTTTCCTAACTTTTGTAGTAGGTGGTGTATGTATTGTGCAGTAGTAATCTGATATTTGATTGCTTTTTTATTATTATATTCTTTTTATCTCTTTAATCATTTAGCTTTCATTCTTATTAAAACCTTCCAGTAATTTTTTCTGGCGCTGTATTGAAAGTGTCACGATTCTCTGCCAGTTTCGGGTTATGACTACTTTAAAACAAAAACAAAAAACTGTGGCCTCTTGACTATAAGAGTGCAACGATGCACCCTTGAAGCAAAAATGAGGGGCGAGACGGCTAGTAGCGATTAGACAAAAAGCACCTTCATGTTTAAGAGAACGGGATGGCTCATTGCCTATGGAAAAAGCTTTAGTAGCATTAAGCTTGATTGATTGATAGCATCATTAAAATAACTTTTCAGGAGAAAATTTTCATTCCTGTCTCGTTAACGTGACAAAAAGCTTTAAAATATTTCTGAAGGAGTTGGGGGATGGGAAATGAAAGAAGAAAATGCGAAGCCAGTTTAAAGGAAAGATCTGTGTCTTGAGCATAGCTTTTTGGAGTAAGGCATTACCTATTATTTCAGGGAATGGTCGTAGCGGTAAAATTGCTCGCGGTCTCTATAACTGCTAGTCGTTTACTGTGATTCATTTATACGTTCGAGCGCATAAATTCAATGAAATATAAACGATTCCTCCGTCAAGAGGAAGGAAGAAATTATTATTATTATTTTTTTAATATATGCATTAAATGCTCCCAGTGCTGCTTAGTTCCGTGAATGAAACTGCGAACGAATAAAATCTCAATGATATGCGTTGGTACTCCTAGTTTGTACCCAAACAAGTTTATTATTATTTTCTAATTGCCGTATAAACCTATCAATATATGCACTACCTTCCAAAATAATTGGGCTCTATGATTTTTATTTTGGCAACTTAATTCAGCATTCGTGAAACATTTTTCTGATATTATGCAGTCTTCGAAGGCGTACCAGTTCTCTGGTTTAACACAAGGTTGAGAATCACCTCTGGAACCTATTGATCATCGCCTTATTCTGAGTATTATTAGATAAACTTGCGACAGCAGTACCGTGAGCATTTTGGACGACGATCAGTCATCCAAAACGTTGCCCCTGTTTATACTTTTACTGCCATCACTGATAATGGACCCACCCATTAAGTATCTGGGACTATCTACTGTGTATCGTACGAGATGTCAAGATCGTCAGTACAGTCTATATTTTAAGGATATTTGAGAACTTTTCCGAATGCTGCATCTCTTCATCATTATATTTTCAAATTGCTCATTGCTCATATAGCAATTGTGCTAATTGTTGTTTGTTGTTAAGCTTTACCAATAGTGTTTTGCAAAAGCGTATGAATTTTTCTCCTGGGATCATTGCAATCAACCGTTTCGAGTATGGGAACTGAATGTCAGGAGATAAAAGGGATCGGGAAAAAGTTGATCCATATCCAAAATTTGGAGAACTAGGTTGGATGTAGCTGAATCAAAATTTGTAATGAAATGTATATAAATATAATAACAGCGTTCTTGGATTCATGAAAATTTTATCATAGAACGCCAAAATCTAACTATATAATAACTAGTTGGTGTGTTACAAAAAATGTACATCAGTGGTGGGATGTTCGGGATTGTATATTTGGGACTTTTTTTACATCGGGATTTCAAAACGAATGGAGCAATTACAATAAACTTTAAAAACGATCGCCTGTCTTATTTCTAGTTTTATATTTATTCAATTTCATAAGGAAAAAAAATAAAAGTTTGCTTGCAAAAAGCAAGCGCGGTTGGAAGAACAATGCAACTTGTTTGGTCGAGTCGACAAGACCTAATTTGAATCTCGTTGTGGACGCGAAGACCGTTTAAGGGTTTTTGAATCGAACGACGGCGAATTTTCCAGTGTCCTACAGAACGTGGAATGGCATTTCCTTTTGCTAAACAGACACTGCAGCCGGAAGAACTTATACATACTATACATACACAACATACCGGTCTCATGTACTCAGTTTCCTCTTTCGAATTCTAATCACTCCCAGTCAACGAAAAAAAAAAAAAAAATTGTCAACCGGAAATTGAATTAAAATACGAATAACAAACAATTGGCCAATGAGCACGTTTTTCATTGTTTTTACACGTGTTTGACTGAGAGAGATCATTGCATACAATTCAGGCTGTTTCGTGAAATACGTGCACTGTTAGTGGGCTGCATCCGAGCCGTGATTCGATCGACACTCCAAATTTAAGCAATCAAAAAAAAATAAAAAATAAAAAAATAATAATAAATAAATAAAAAGCAAGCAGTCTCATTCTATATACCTCACTCCCATTACTTGCCTCTTAACTTTTCTATTAGTTATCGACAATCACTGTCGGGCTATTAAGTCATTTTGTCCCTAGCTCATTCACTGAGAAGCAACTGCAAAAATCAGACCTGTGTTTGTACAAGATTTAAATCTTTTCAAAGGAATAGTGTCGCTCAAAAGCGGGAAGTTAATTATATAAGTGTGTGTATTTATATGCTACGTGCATTTCAGCTGCCGATAATGTAATAGTCCTTAAGTTAAAATTAAAAGTGAGTGATAAATTTCGCACTGTAAACGATAACTCTTTCACCTATGATACGGAAATATGTGCTTTTACTACTCACTGCTGTTTGTTTTGGCTCAAATCCAAATTTTATTTCTAGTCGGTTACGTTTCTCTTGGTGTCTAATTAACTAAATTACTCCATTCTTTATTCCCAGTGCTTCGTAGCGAGTCTTGCTACAAATGATCATGCACTTCTCTGAATTAGTTTTATACTTTTGCTGTTCGAGTGTTAATATAATCAGTCGTTTCCTTTTCACTGTTTCACATCTCTTTCCTAATCTATATTTGCTTTATTTATTTATTGTGTATTATTACTCTTCATAGATATAGGAAGTACATGGTAGGTAGAGAAAGAACAAGAAGTCATTCAGTGAACAGGGGAGTGATTAGCAAATTTTTCTCATGGCGACTGAAATATGTTGCCAGAACGAGTTGTGAGTGCGAGCTACATCAGGGAATGGGTTTAAGGAGATGTATGACCTGCATTGTGTTGAGTGTGATGGATTATCCCGGAAAGTTGTTCCTGCTGTTTTAGATTTTAAGTGTAAATATGATGTAAATAAGTTCATGTTATGTGTCGAGTGGACCTCCCACAATGTCTCGGACTCTATTGGAGGTGCCGGGTAGAAATAATAATATTTTACAAATTTCATTAAATGTTTAATTTAAGCATTATCAATAATAGTTAAATTATCATTGGTGGCAATATATTTTTGTGATTTTTGAGCCGTAAAATGGGGAAAAAAACCTTACTGTCAGTTCTCGAATTATATACCTCATATTAATATTGAAATAACTTTTTTTTCTTTGCTTCTAAAGATAAAAGCATCCTTAATAGTAGAAACTTTGACGTTTGATTCTAACTATACAAATCCTTGATCATAAAAACGCTTGACATCTCATAAGAAGCAGATCGTTACTAGAATGTCTTTCTTAGGTAAAATACTAAACTCATAAAAGGTATTAGTTTTCATAAGAACCATCACGTCGTTGCTGTATTGCGCTGTGAGTTTAAAGTGGTGCCATCTTGCGTAAGTAAGGGAAACTTCTGAGAAAGTTATGTAATATATTCACATGCACTTAGAACAACATGATTAATGTTATTTAAGTATTATTATTACTCGGTTAGTACAATTAGGCCGTACGTGAAGTGTTTATTTATTACAGAAGAATTATAGGAATCGAAGGAGAAAATGTGCCAATTTCTTTTCCAGCGATCTACTACATGCTATCTGGATACGTAGTATCACTTGATACATACACAAAATAGGAAATAAAATAATTTATTTCAGATACTTATTCTGACTGACATTTAAAAACATATGCGAGAAGTATGCTGTCCACACATATACTGTTTAACTGTGAAAAGTCAACTGTTATGTTACATTAGTACAATAAGAAAATTTTTTATAATCTCACCCACACTTTTTTTTTTTTGCCTGAACTGGCTTGAATTTTCAAGCCCGTTCAGGCCAAAAGCCACATTTTTCTCTTTTACTCTCATTTTCAGACTACCATCACTGGGATCCGACGCTCCGTTCCTGCTACTATGTTTGCCGTACCCTGCGAACTCGTAGTATCCGGAAAGTAGGATTTTGGTGGTCTTGTTATTGCGTCGGCAAAATGAGTAGTTCTGGACAGAATCAGTCGCCTACTAGATTTGCCTGCCACTGAATACTACTTTAGTGGTATTCAGTGTCTCTTTCCCTATAATCTGGGAACAGGGTTCAAGGCTTTTGCCGAATGTCGGACATCTGTATGTAGCTCCGTAGTAGGTGAGGAGCTCTGGTGCCGAATCCTCATTCTTCTTTTGAGTATGACTATTTCATCCTGAAGTATATGTGAGGCCGTCAACGGTCCCCAGCGAAGTTCATAAACCATATCCACATCAACTGACAACAAAGCTACAGAAAACATCCGATGTATCTTCTAATGTACCAGCTTTCCTTTATACTCTCAGTAAGTGAAGATCCTATCGAGAAAATATGACTATCTTTATCCAGAAGGGTCAGTAGGATCACCCCCCCCCCAAAAAAAAAAAAACATTTTCTCCTTCAATTCCTATAATTCTTCAGGAGATATTCTTGTCAAAACATTTGTCCAGAAGCATTCAGAGCATTTCCTCCTCCGCGTAACATCAATCGGCGGATTACCAATCGCAGCAGTTTCTCGGACAACTGAAAATTTCCCAAGGAGTGATTTCGAAGTTGAGCCTCTTTGATGTTTCTGACGAAGAGTTTGCTCCCAATTAAAAGATCAAGGACTGGCGCGCGGACACACACAAGAATTTTCATTCATGGGAATGGTATCGTGGTACCTACCAGAAATATCATTCTCACATTTAACACCCCAAAACCACCAGCATCACTGAAAGCAGGTCTCAACTGTCCTGTTAGGTTCTACATCCCGTACCCTTTGGCTGCTTCACGTGATACATTCATACTCAGACCGGCTGTCTTGGCTCTGCCTTCTGTGCCCAATGCGCCAGCAAAGAACATGAAAATATTGATTGCAAAAGCAAAACACCTAGAACATACTAACGAACACACATACCATATGAGGAATGGGTAACTATCTTACGCCGAGAAGGCAATAGTAAAAAAAAAAAAAAAAAGTATCTAAAGGGATATTAATACACATCACTGCTCCGCTTTCTACAGTTACATAATCCCTGAACGATATGATTTACTTGCAATCGCAATAGAGGCAAATTAGATGGAAAAAATGAATATGGCCTCACCTCGAAAATGCAACAAAAATGATTCTGCTATAACAAAACCGGCTAGTTAAAATAATCGAAGGCGCACCTAAAAGAGATAGGGACTAGCCTAGAGACCCCACTATTGTGGGAAATGGTACCTCTATCCTCCCAGAGGAAAATAAAGCCATAAAACTTCCCACTGTCGTGGTATTGATTTTGATGACGTCTTGGATTATTTTTTGCCAAGGGAAGGAAAAATTATCCGTAAGAGGAGGAAAAGGATTGGATCCCATGTGGAGGAGTCGCCATCTTTGTTAGCAACCATACCTCCATCCCACCAGGTTTCACTCGGTACTGATATAGATTCAGTTGTCATTCACCTCTCAGTTTGTTATTATAGTATTCTGAATCTGTTTACCACACAGTGCAAATATATCAAAGGATGATCTCATTTGGCAGTTGTCACTTCCTATGCTCAATGGGGGCCTTAAATGGTTACAGTACTCCATGAATAGTACATAAAACTAATATTAGAGGAAGCGTTATGGAGCGCATACTCGAAAAAACGATAACATTTTCCTTAACACTGGAAATAACACCTTTCACATGCCCGCCTTAGTATTCACATTGTTGTCGATCTAACAATTTGTTCACCCAACTTCTAAAAGTTTATTCCAACTGTCTAAATGGGAAGTAGAAAATAACATGTATGAGAGTAATCATGTTCCTATGATATCCTTTCTCTTACATGCCAACCATTTATCCTATCATTGATATTGCGATGGAAAAGAAGACTAGGCTTACTGGAACATCTTTTCATCCTTAGCAGAATTTGGTGCTGCAATACTCAGCTCCTCTGCTGTTACCCAAACAGTAAATTATATTAAGATCGTTTAATACAAGCCTCTACAGTAGCCAAAAATCATAAAGTAGGTTTACGTCTTTCCTCAATCATGATGGAATTCCGAATGTACAGCGGTCAAGAAAGCTCAAAACAAGACTTTGGATATCTTTCTTAGATCCCACCACACGCATTTCAATTGCTGTTAAACCGGTTCGTGCCTGAATACGATAGTCAGAGCCGAAAGGGCTCGTGGATTCAGTTCACATCTGTCGCAGATCAGCAAACGCCAAAGAGGTCTGCGACAAAATTCTTTACAGCAACTCTCCGACTTCCTGTACTGTTATCTCCCCCCCCCCCCAAGTTCCTCTTTCAAAGCAAAACAGAAAAACATGAAAGTCCTTCTGTCTTTGCTTGAATGATGTAGGACCTAATGACATGGTAGTCATTATGATAAATGAAACATACGCCATCAGCTTGAATCAGAATGAATGTCTCTCCCTTTTCATTTGAAAGTTTCTGAATCTTTCAAGTACCAGTTGGAACTACTCTCACCCGAACACTTCTCCAAAAGGACAGAGTCCTACAAGGGTCAGTGTTGGGCGTCATGCTATTTGCAGTCATAGTCAACTCGATAACAGAACAACTTTCTCATTATTCGTAAACATTATTCTCTGTGTGGATGCCTTTACCATCTTTTGTCATGTCTACAATATGAAAGTCACAGAAAGACTGTTGCAGTAAGCCGTAGACCACTTTTCTACCTGGACGCTTGCAAATGGGTTGGAGTCTTCACCACAGAAAACCATTTGTGTGCACTTTTCTGCAAATGTGGTCTATATTCTGATCACAGCTAAGATGAGGATTGATAGTAATCCCATTTAGAGACAACGTTCTTGGGACTCATTCGACAAAACAAAAAAAATAAAATAAAATACATCCTACTCCACTTATGTCAACTGCGATATAAGTGCTACAGAACACCGAACATCTTTTGCACCCTATCCACAGCGATGTTCTCTGTTCTGTCTCTACCGAGCATTTGTCCGATCAAGACTCGACTGTGTCCGAGCTTCTGCTCTAAACGCTTCGGTGGCTAGATCCTATCCGCTAGACAGAATCGCAATTTGGAACATTCTGAACATCACCTGTTCTTAGTCGAAGCACACGAACCACAACTCTCATTTCGACACCAATTCCATTTGCAGTATGCAACAGAAATAAAGTCCTTCCAAGTGCGAACATTAAAATTATCCACATTGGATAATTTTATTCTTTCTTTCTTTCTTGCATAAAATATTTTTTTAATACTGTGGCATATTAAAGAAATCTTTCAGGTGTAAATTTTGATTTATGATTACTGTGCTATGTTCCACCTTCACTCGTTATAGTTATCTATCCTTGCAAAATCTTGATGTACTGTTTATGATGATTCAATACGATCGAAATTATAAACAAAGTAAATTTTATATTCAGTAAAACGCACTGTGAAAAGCCATTGGTGCATATTGATCTTTTAGACAGAGAATGAAGATTGCATTTTTGTGAGTAGTTCAAAAGATAGTCTGTTCGGTATAGGATTTTTTTTTTTTTTTTTGTTTTTGTTTATCATCTATATTATACGGTTTGGCAGTCTGCTTTATTAGTGATTCTGCATGACAAGAAATTTCTGAATTACTTTATTGCAGCTTCTGTAATTATCAAAGCTTATGTTTTTTTACAAGGTTTAAATTTTTTTTTCTCGAATCATACCAGAATTGCTGACTCTGTCAACTATTGTCATTATGATTTCGTGTTTCTCTGTAGGACGATGATGAAACTACGTTCTGGATATTCTCCTGCATATATTTAATTTTCCTATATTGCACGCATGCGCACACACCGTGGGAAACTTTTATAAATTTATTTGTTTTGTCTGGCGAGCAAGCACTACGTGCAACTAATTAAAAAAAAAATTTAATTACTAGTTTAATACATACATTACGTAAAGAAAGTGATCTCTCTTTTTCAGCTTCTAATGCGAATTGGATTTTATGGTTTAAGCTGTCGAGAAATTCTGTAAAATTCTTCTGGACTTCTTCAGACACTGACCAAATAATGAAACGTCATCGACCTATCTGAGCAGCAAGCTGTTTAGTTTCTTCCAAATTCAAAGGATTCTTTGCGCATATTCGCCAATTGTGAATATATATACGTTAAAGACATTATTACGAGTTTGGATCACAAACCTGTTTACCAATGTTTCGAGAGAAGATGAAGAAAATTTTCCTCCAGACACTATTCCAACATTGCCCAGAAAACACTTTACAGGTTTCAGAACTTGTATTATTATGAACAGAAAAGATGGCTTAGCCATCACTGCATTTGGCGAATATGTACGTGGAATCATTTGAACAAACAGCCCTCAGTATGTATCATGCTAACGAATACTGGATCAGATATGTCGATGACATTTTCATAGTTTGGCCAGGGTCGGAAGGAAACCCTCAAGAATTTTACAGAATTCTTCAACAGCCTAAATCACAAAATCAAGTCAAAAAGGACAGATCACTTTTTCCCTAGATATTCTCATCTTATCATGACTATCCTTCATTTGAAGTTTACAAAGATGTAAAATATCCACATACTGCATCACACACTGTCCTGTTCCAAAACGAGGCATCATCAAACGTTCAAAGACAAAGCCATTACAGTATCTGGTGAAAAGAAAAGACAGAAAGAAATATCATGTGTTAATGATATAGTCTCCTAAAAATGAATAATTCTCAAAATCATCAATAAGCTCTCAAATAGACCTTATTTTCCAACTATATAGCTGCTGTTTCTTTATCATACATTAAAAAATGTCAAATATAATAGCGAAACTTTTCGAGCGATATAATTTAAAACTCGCCTTCTCGCCACACACACACACAAACAACAACAACAAAAAAACTTAAACAATCAGAGATGTACAAAATTTTCTGTATATGTGGTACTCATGTGGGTCAATTGGAGAAATCCGCCTCAAAGAACACTTCAAAGATGTGAAAAAAAAAAAAAAAAAACAATGTCAGGACTAGCATTTCACACCACCACCAAATGCATGAAATGCATGAAGTACTTTGGAAGCTTACGCACATAGCACATAGAATTCATCAACTGTGTTTTCGCAGATTTAAAGATTCTAGCGAAATCATACGATGTCCAACTCAATGCAATAAGAACCAAGGTCTCATCTTAAATCAGCTTTGGTCAGCATATATTATCTACATATTAATGAATTAGGTTATGAGACAGTTATATAGCATATCGCAATAATGTGCTACGCATCTGACATCTCGATACATATTCAACATGTGATTTATGCTTATTCGATGTATTTTGACTTATTAATTTAGAAATATCCGTTGGTACGTTTTTTTCTTCTCTATTTGCATGTAATATCTAATCTGAAGATGTACACGACAAGATGCACTAAACTACTAATTAAATGTACATTTTCTTTATAATAAGTCGTATGTGGTGGTCTCCAGACAAAATAAGTATGGACAATTCAATCCATGGAAACCACAACTCATTTTATAAGTCTTTTCAGCTGAAGTGCGGTTAACTTGTCTTATATGAGGCTGGAACGGATTTTCATTCCGTACAACAGCAAACCGCTGAAGAGTACACTTAGTTAACAGAGAGAAACATACTGTCGGACCACAGTTGCGAGAACCCCGGCTGGCACAATGCCAAGAAGAGTCAATTCATGTTGAAAGGAAGAAAGGAATAAGGCGATGTACGAATTCGTCAACACGCGAAATCACGTGCCTTATACGTTAATTTTCCAAAGCTGTTGTACAAGCAAATAGGTACTACTTTAAAAAACTAGAATTTTCATAAAAGAGAAGCAAATTTTCTGACGTATAATAATGAACACTAATCCACGAAACGCATTGATTACCCTATTATCGGATGGATTCGCCTTCTGCCATGCGCGGAAGTGTCGAGGGGTTTCGCATCTGTGGTCGGACAGTAAACATTTCCTTATAGGCGTTGCTGTTTCAGATGTAATTCCAATTTCCTTGCATGTACATATACACAAAGGTTTTATCGAAAGTTAAAAGAGTTTTCCAGAAAGATTTTTGAACCATCAGTAAATCTTAAAATCTCTTCCAGAGATTTCATCAAGATTTCGCTTTTCTGAAATCCCTTCCAAACATTTTGAATCTGTTATTCAGCGGACAAAGATAAGACAGTGAAAGAGCTTCTTTGATTCTGAATCTCAGAGAATTAAAAAAAAAAAAAAATTCATCCGAGAAATGATAGAGTGAAAGACAAGTTATTTAAAAGATCTGCAAAAGAAGAAAAATTACGTGACAATATGACAGGAGCAATACAAGAAGGCTTCAAGTGTTAGGCCACTTCGAAAAATTGTATGCGGTAATAAGGAACGTATGTTTTGAAAGAAGGAAGCAAGAAAATGTAGACGGTTATAAAATTGGTATGCTGTGCTAACTGAAGAGGATGAGATTCTTGAAAGATGGCGGGGACGCTTTGATGACATTTTAAATGTTGAACACAGTACAATTGACATAATAAGAAGTGCAATAATGTAGGAACATCTTCTAAGCATGGGTTTAAATATTACGCTAGAACTAGTATCGAAAAATGAAATAATGAACGTAATAGAGAAGATGGAAAAGTGGAAAAACGTGACTGATAGTATAGCGATAGAAATACTTAACCAAAGAAATTGCTGCTGATAAATTGCAAGTGATCTTTAATAATGTGCTAGAGAGTGATAAGATGCTCAGACAATGGAAAGAAAAAACAGTGATAAACATAATTTCAAAGAATGGCCGGTGAAGATTAGTCTCATCTTTGCACCGAGAACGAATAGGATAGTAGATATGGAAAATGATTTGACTGTTGCTAAGCACATTCGAATAACTGAATAAACATCGTAAAAATAAAGAAAGTGTTCGCATTCTTATGGAAAGAAAATCTATTGAATTATATGTGAAAGATTTTAAAAATTCTCTGAAAGAGCTGAAACAGTTTAATTTATACATGGGATATACAACTTGAATTGAAGAAATGATTTGTATTGTTAACTGTTATAAAAATATGCCTCTTTCTAAATATTCAGTTTGGATTAGGAAAAAGTTTTGTTTACACGTTTCTAAATATGTAAGTAGACAGATCGTTTATATTTCTAAACTAAAATTAATAATTAAAAAAAATCATGGCCCGCAAAAAAGTGTATTAAGACTTAGATAAACAGCTGTCGTGTTTGCTACATTTCACGTAATTCTTAAAATATTATTTTATCTTTGCATATAAATATAAAATGTGTTCTTTTAATGTTCATGTTTCATTATCTGTGATTTTTTTTTGTTAATATTAAACTAAAATAAACACATTTACTTTTCTGAAATTTCCTTTGAAAGTTACTGTTTAAATTGCACTCCACTTTAATGTGTGTGTCTTATGCGCTAGCCACTGCTCTCATCAGCGCTTCATGTGCTGCTTGCATTTTCTTCTTTACTCTTTGTGTGTATTGTGTAATTTACAGAGGATGGTATGACTCAGGCGTACGTTTCTCTCTTTAAATAGATCAGCATTAGTCGGTGAGCGGATAACGTCTGAGCTTTGCATCCAAAAAGGCATAGAGATTTATAAAAATGAAAATAGATAACAGATAATTTACATTGCTTGATTGGAGATCTGAAGTGGAATTTGGATCTGAAAGTACCGCGTTTGCTCTCAAAAGCAAGATTATCTAATATTTGGCTCTCTCTCTCATTGCGCTGACGTGCTATGTGTAGGATTATCATAAAAATTCCGTTTTATTTTAATAGTTGCATGATATGATTTTTTTAGTAAGAATAATACTTGGATTATTTAAATTAAAGCCAGGTCGGATAAAACTATAGAGGGAAGAAAGTTGTCTCGCCAGCCCACCAGGCATTTTGTTGGTTTTGTCCGAGATCACGAAATAGACCTGCGGTTGTTAGGTTTATTGCATTATCAGAAAGAAACTGGACCTTTCTTTTTGCTAAGAAATACTATGTAGTATCGCTGAACTAATCTGTGACATAACAAGATGTTTGAGATTAGGCAGAAGCAGAAAATGCTGTGGAGGCAGTTTATTATGTCTGTTAATTGACGTCTTCTTCTACGAGATGAAAAACCCGATTTCTGGAGGAGGGGGGAAAAAAAAACCTCGATCTCCGTATGAAATAGGTTTTTTTTAGAAGAACATATCAATTAACAGACACAATAAACTGGCTAATTCGCATTCATTTGAAAAACTAACGCTTATAACGGTTCTTTGTGTCCTATACAGGATTCGAACTTAGATCTTTTCAACCAAACGGCATCGACGATACTGATTTTGCTACGGACCACGAATCCAATACAACTTTATTGGATAACAAGTTTTGAACAACGAACGCAGTGAGTGAATAACTAATGCAAAGAGAACATTTCGTCTTCTGTTCCACGAAAAGGAAGCAGAAGATAGCTTTCACAGTGACTTAGAATTGGAAAAATATGTCAGATAGCAAAAATATTTTCGACTCGTGCTTTGGAAAATAAAAGTTAAAATGTACTTAAATTCCAGATCTAACGCCTTTAATTTATAATGTGCAAGACGAGAGGGCTACAATTCATTTACATGCAAAACATTGTTTTTTTTTCTTCCCTAGAATTGTTTAATTTTTTGCTTGATTTTAGATCAGTTTAATATTCATTATTAAATTATAAACTAGAATAAATGAAAATACATTGAAGATCTCCTTGTCAGTGCTGTGTTATGTCGATGAACTTTCATTAAAAAATAAAAAAAATAAAAAAAGAGATCTATATAAAATATTCAGGAAGTAGCTTTTGAAAAGAATGACAAAAAATAATAGGTAATGGAATTGATACCCAAGCTTTGAATTCCGGAAATAAAAAGAAGTGAATATTAGGGGAATATGCAATGAAATAGTCCGAAACCATGCTCATGCATATCTTCGCAGTTCTGTTACTACAAAGATATTGCATGAACAGAGTTTGATCAAGATGTCAGAGTCACATACCGGAAACCAATGTATTATGTATCTTACTCTTGGAAGACGTGGGAGACCAAACAGTAATCTCCCCTTTCCCAGCGTAATAAATAAATAACATTCAGCGGGATTTAATGGGCCATTTTGACTTCTCGAATGGGAGGGCTTGGAAAGGCTTCATGAACCCAGTTACAAGTGCTCATAAAAAAGCTGCATAGCTTACAGTGATTCATTTTTATCACAATAATGAACTTTCTCCGCTGCGTTTAGTTTTTCTTTCTTTTGTCTCCTCCTCCTTTTTTTTTAATGCATAACATTTTCTTCGATCAGAATGCAAGTGTCAGCCATTACGCTAGGTCCGCTTGTTCACGTTATATTTTTTACATAAGTAATAGTTTGATTATAATGTGTTGAGTCTGTGTCGTACAGGTTACGAAGGAGACTGCTTTGGAAGTAGCTTACTCCGTTTTCTAAATTTATTGTGAGTTACATTTTCTTACTATTTAATGTTAATTACTTGAATAGTCTTGCCATTTTGTTACTAACTGGTTGTGGATTCGAGTCTCACTGTTATGTGGGTGTTTGTTTAATCATTAAAAATGTAATTTTATATTGCCGTTTACAGTATTTCCTTTAAGACAATTTTGTACTCTTCACTTGCTGAAGCCTTGTGAAAGGAGTGGCCTGATTTTAAAGGTGTCTGCAGTACGTATTTAGTTCATTTATAAACTGCTTCCGTGTGTCTCCGTCTTTCGTTCTACTGCAAGATTTCTGTGTTTTACGGCGCAGCTACTCTATCGGAATTGAAAAGATCATAAACGCAGGTGATATTATCCTCAACAGGACGCCAAGTTGCTGCACAAAATTATGCAGATCTTACTGATAATAGTAACAGGATCAGCCAGTCATTTATATTTGCAACGTCCATTTATTTATTTTTGTATTTTGAGTACCGTATATCCAATCCTGGCAAGGCCAAATTTTGCAATTGCTCATTAGAGGAATATGTTTTTTTTTTGTGGTTAGCTTCGGCAGCATCATATAAACATCAGGTACTATGCACAGCATCATTACTGAAAATAACAGGACATTTCACTAGTTTTAAAAAATCCTCTAGCAACCCAAATCCAGAAATATTAGTTCAGTAACTCGCCGAGCAGAAAAATATATTAATTTGTGCAATTAAGTATATCTCACGCTTAATATATATATATATATATATATATATATATATATATATATATATATATATGTGTGTGTGTGTGTGTGTGTGTGTGTGTGTGTGTGTGTGTGTGTGTGTACACACTAGTGGGATGTTTTCATATCCTTGTATGTGCATGTTGCAGCTCTCGAAATATGTTGACTAAATAGTTACTTCTCGAAGTTGCTGACCAGTGGTCAATAATCTTTCTAGGAGGAAGTGGCATCTCTCTCTCCTCCTCCTCTTCAGGAATATATTGCTTATAGAAATGTTTAAAAAAATTACAGAGCAATATGACCAGAAAGCAGTGATAGATTTAAGCTGGATGAACAGAGCCCTGATTGACTGAATTGTGAATTAACAACGGATTTATAAAGAAAACTAGCGATAATTACATTATTTGAAAATGCTTTGTATTTGGCATCGTGCTCTAAGTTTACGTAGATTTATTGGTATAAATTTTCATATGCACTCATACGAAATATGAGTACTAATTGCAATTTACATATCCAAGAAGATTTCAGTTTTCGGGTAATTATTTCATTCACTTTGTAATGATAACATATTTTGTCACAAGGTTCTGTATGTTACTAGTATCTTTGCTGTTCCATCGTTCGAAATATATTCATTCTTTCCACATATCTGGAGCTTATACGTTGTAGCTGGTTGCATCGGACCTTTTGCTCAGATATCTGTCGGTAGAACTAAGCTATGGATCCATCATCATTTGTCAAGTTAAAAGCAAACAAAATGTGCACTTTTTTTTTTAAAAAAAACTTTGTTTCATACTTTTTGGTTCGGAATTCATTAATAAGCTTCTTAACCGAATGAACAGACTAGCTACGACTTTTATTGCCGAAAGTAGAACGTTTGAGAGTTCCATTTATGGCACAAGTCAAAGGGTGGAGAATTTTTATCCAGCCTTTAATCCCTTTTTTTTAAGCCTTCAACTTTTGACATAATTAAAAAAAAAAAAATACTTGTAACATTTCTTGGTACGAATATCGCCAATAGAGCTTCCTGTTCATATAGAAAGTCCCCTTTCTTACAATTGAACTATCAAGGCTGACATGAAACAATTTTGCTAATAGTTTTCGTTTTTATGCTAGTTAACCTCACTCCTGCATCAATTCTTAAAAAAAAAAAAAACTGTTTCTCATACCACTTGCTTACGATAATGTTATACTTCAAGTAAAGAAAATTTTATCCGTAGGTCTTTCTTGCCAGAAAACCCTTAATCTGAAAACTTCGGATTTCTCTTTTGTTCCGACATTATCTTTCTTTTGAACAACTATCAGCTGTGTACAAATCCTCAGCTGTCACACAACATGGCTTTGAAACTTTTCAGAAGACATCCCTCCTTGATGGATAACATGAGCTTCGCTGTATGTGACGTCAGGTATATGAGGTTCCGAACATGATTCTAGTATCATCGCCGTGTGTCCCATATTCAGAATTTCAAAACGCGATCATCCCGTCCATAGCTCAAGCTAACGATCGATTCGCTAGTATTTTTTTGACAGTCCACCCTACAAAAAGAGAAAAAAATTTATCACATTACCTTCTCAAGTTTTAAAAATCGAATTTTCACTCCCCCTCTTACTAATTGGTAATTTTATTATGTTATGTTACATTATATATTTTTGAGTATTATTCATACATTTGTCATTAAACTATTCTACAATACACAAACGCAAGAACCGCTAGTGATGCGATAGTTATTGTCATTGCCGAATAAGAATAGTATTACGAAGTGCTTTTTTTTTTTTTTTTGTAATTGTCTAATAATTTTTACGTGCTAAACTCCCATTAAATTCGTTTATTTCCTGCACATCTATACACTTGTAATAGCACAACTTTTGTTGTACAAATTTTTTCAAAGTTAATATTTGGAATCTTTATAGATATGACGTCATTTACAGTGTTGAAATTAGTATAATACTTTCTCAAGTTATGTCAGCTATTAGTTGCTATAATGAACTAGTTTTCCTTGGACGTATTCTAATATTTATTCAGCGTGCATGAAAATAATTTGATCTGTTTTTTTAGAACATAAATTACTTTTTGAGTGCTGCAACGAACTCGTTGATTATAATTTACAAGAATCCTTAGTACCAGAATTCGCCCTGTTGTAACTCCGTTTCTAATTTACATATTACTGATTCGTCAATTTTATTCGACAAGTGTATCGAACAGGACACGGTGCAATATTTGAAGTATTAAATCCAGTGAATAAAATACGTAAATCACTTTAAACATAGCGAAGAATGCCCCACAACGTTATCTCTTCTTCTTCATCCCTTCTCATTCTTTTCCGCAGACACCTCTGTAGGCCACACCGTTTAAACGATTACGCCCACATTTAGAATATAGTTGTTTCTTACATTGCTGATCCCTAAGAAGTTCAGCTTAATTTGACTAAAATGAACAGAGGATTGTACGATGGAGTGGTATATATACATTCTTCTCAGAATACTCTTAGATTTCTTGCATGGCCAATTTAGACTAAAAATAGTGAAGGGATTGTGTATTGGGGTTGGAGAGGAATTGCCTCCGCTGGAAACTGTTATACAGTTCACATCGTTTAACTGATTTCTACCAAATTCGGAACATAGTTAGAAATACACTTGAAAAAGGTATTCTAAGAAATTCAGTCTAATTGGGCTGAAAAAAAGAAGTGGATTACACAGGATTCGTTTCTCTGCAAACGCTAAACGGATCGTTCAACAAACGTTTTTCGACCGAATTTGGAATACAATTGTTTCGTATGTTAAGTTCCTCCTCCAGTTTTTCTCACATTTGCTCCAAAATTTGAGGGCATAGTAAATTGAGGCAAATACTGCATATCGTGCCGCAATTTATGTTTAGTTTTGCGGCAAGACTAAACGATGCATTTTGCATCGTTTAGTCTATTTCGAGCAGTTATATGTCGACTGTGTTTACATACTTCATCTAGAAACAACAGCAACAAAAAAAGTGGTGTCTTATATGTAAAAGTTAGCCGAGTGGTGAGAAGGAAGGCGTTTGGTACAATTAAGAAGCCTCTGCTCGCCTGACATTGTTTTGTAATTGTTGAGAATGGAAGTTCTGCGAAATTTGAGCAGCAGCAACGGTAACAACATTTTTTTTTTTCAATGTCAGGCAAGTGATAGCCTTAGATAGATATCATTTAAGAATCTTTGACTTTTCAGTACTCGACTCACTTTTTTACATAATGAGATGTTTAAGTATCTTAAAAAAGTAAGATAGCATTTATGTCGAGATATTAAGATATCTTAGGATAACCTATTAAGATATCTTTTTAAAAAATATTCACACGTTTCAGCTTAAACGTTCATGAATGAGTTCCATCCTGACACGTCTCTGTTAGGAATTTGCTCATATTATACACAGATACTTTATTAGGTTATGCATTAATTAAATTACGCTTCGAAACACATTCTTAATTTTTATAAGTGTACAGTAAGTCATTATCCGACATAACAGTTCTAAATGATGATCTTTAATTTATTAAAATGCAAAGACAGTGTAAAGAGATAAGGTGCGAGTCGGTCCCAAATTACTATAGAGTGACTAGCTTATTAAGTATACGTTCCTATCTAATTAGCGAATAATATCTCTTTAGCTCTCTGAAAAGCCTCGCCTCGTTGGTGATGGGCTCCACAGGCATGCTGAAAGCATTTTCACAGGGATGCTGACCCATCCTGACTCGATTGCTTTCTGGAATTGCCTTGCCTAAGAACTGGACTTTGGCGGAAGCCAGTTGCCAACTGCTCGTTCCCACTCATCTCACAGACGTTAAAATGAGTTAACAACGTTTTTGATCCCTTAGGTTAAGTTTCGGATATTTTCAAAGTCCAAACCTAGGTCTTACTTTAAAACAACCATCCCAGTGCTGTTGGCTGGTTCTGTTCGTTTGTTTGGAGAATGAAAACTACGATTTATCCTGTGGAGAAAACCGGTCCATCTCCATTTGAGACAGGTTGATATACTTTTTGGGATATACGTGAAGAAAAATATGAAACTATACCGTATTGATAAGTGCGATGAGATATAATGCATCTGTAATGTCACTCTGTCGTCATCTCCGACCTTGATTACCAGGCCGAAGTCCAGAATCATTATGAAAGAACGGACGTCTTGGAGTGAATGATCCTAAAGATTAATGATGCCCAAGAATTCGCTTACAAAAGACGGGAATTTGGGATATAAAAATGTATGCGGTGTTCATGTAGGAATATTGTTTGGTGGCGTACTGAAGAACATTTTCAAGATGGATGAAGGTGATTTCTCTCTCTCGCAGGTGTAGTATTTCGAGGAGGCGCAATTCATTTTATAGTTTTCAGTTTAGTTTACTAAGGCAAAAAAGAAAGAAAAGAGGTCGTTGCATTTTAGATAAGAATTTATCTTAATGAATAGGAGAAATAAGAAGGGAGAAGTCATAAAATATGAAAAAAAATGATTACAGTCAATCTCAGTTATACTGATTGCGACATATGAGTGAAGTATACGTTAATAATTGATTTTCATAATTGGAATATTACACCCGGTGTTTTCTAAAAGAATTAACGCCGTTGGTTATTCACGCACTAAACGGCTAGTTTTAAAATAGAATTAAAATAAACAACAAATAAATAAATTATTAAAATTTACCAGCAGCACATTATTATTATTAATATTATTTTGCTCAATTATGTTAATTTTGACACAAAAAAATCAGTATGCATGCTTGTACAATGCTTGAACTTAAAACCACACTGTCAGATCCTTTTCAGTTAAAAATATTATCTAATTTTCAGCGGAATCAAAAGTATCCTAGTATCAAATTGGATCGCGAAAGCTTTCCGAGCTTCATTTTCTTATTAAATTCAAATAATCGTCATCATTGTAGATAACATCGATAAGCTCACAGTTATACAGAGCCTGTATAACTGTTACACAAGTTCGTACCAGTCGTGAGTCTGTCGATGAAGGGAGTTTTTTTTTTTGTGTTGTCATGTAGCTTGTCTTGTATTCGTATGGATTATGAGGATGCTCAGTGACATGTAATTTTACACTGTGGATATTCTTGACTGATTATTGTCTGTCTTATATAGACTCTGATACCGCGGATAACTAATCGGGACTTCTTTTTCCCGGACTTCTTAACTGTTCGGGTTTCACTGTTTAAACGTTTCTAACACGCTATTTTGTGTTCATTAAAGTGTGTGTGTGTGTGTGTGTGTGTGTGAGGTATAGGGTAACCGCCTTATCTTCGAATTACGGTTGGGAAGTCCAAGGATACTTGGAAGACTGTGGGCGCTTAAGTGCCTTTTAAAGCCTTGATGATATATATATACGCGCGCGCGCGCACACACACACACACTGTCCCATAAGTTTCCAGATATTTTAGTAATTCATAAAAATTACAAAAATTGGTATGTTAGAGTGCGGTTTGCACGAAAGTGAATCGCAAGGAGGAGGATTTTTTTTTTGGCGGGGAGAAAAAATTTACTTCAAATTTTCATTGACACAGGGCGCTATACCACATGCATCATTTGCAAATACGTGCAAATGAGAGTTCTATAAATCTCAGGGTCAGGGCCGTCGCCAGATTAGATCGCGCCTTGAGGCAAACAATTAAATATCGCCCCTGATGGATTATAGTCCGTGCGGTTAGTCTAGTGGCTATGCGCTTCGCAACCATGTGCCTGGGGGAAGGAGTGTCCTAGGTTCGATTCTCGTCGGAGACGTGAGGAGTTGAAGGATCTTCCTCAGCCATAGCCAAGTTAGCCGGTCTTGGGCTTGGACAGCAGGTTTTTTCCGCCAGTTTATCTGGAGTGTTTCATCCCGCAAGCAGGCAAACCGGCTCCGTGAACACACAGGTTACAGTCATAAATACTTAACGGCAAGGAAGGCAACGGGAAACCACCTCGGACAGGTGGTCCACAGGCTTAAATTAACCAAATAAATTATATATTTTAATTATCCAAACAAAACAAATTAAAATTGAATAAGTAAGTAAAAATTATTAAAATAAATGAATACTTAAAAAAATAGCGGCAGAATGTTCAGCCACTATTTTAATTTGCAGCGGCAGAATGACGAGTAATAAAAGAGGGGTGAAGTGAAAAACAATATGGTTTTATTGCTTCCACCTTCCCTTGCTGTTTTGTCAGATTTGAAGTGAACATGTGTTATCCACATGACCACATTTCAACCAATTGCTTGTTGTTTATTGATTTTTATTGTTGAAGGTTTTCCTCCTTCAACCAAGGCTCAGTATATCTTCAGAAGTGCTAAGTAATATTTAACAACAAAATGTGTTGTGAGTTAACTCCAGTATTTATATATTTTTCGGAAATCGCGCGAAAAGTAAGCTGACAATTGAGTTGAAATGCTAACTCTCTTCAACCGAATTCCAATAATATGTGAAACTGCCATAGCAGCATTCACTATATATATATATATATATATATATATATATATATATATATATATATATATATATATATATATATATCTTAATTTTAACACTTTCGGTTGAATTTTATTGCTGCCGAGCGAACTCACACCATCTAATTAATAACAATAGTTTTTAGTAAGATACTGTGTTTGCTGGTGCAACATATGGTTTTGCTTGAGTCTGTATATACAGCATAGTTTCTGTATGAGGGGACATGTGATTTATTAATTAGTGTCGTTTTTATCCCAGTTGTCTCTAATTGCACTATTTGTTGTGAAATATATTACACAGACTGCTTATACCTTATTCACTGACATAATAAAAGCAATTGTTTTTCTTGCCTCTGCAATATAGTGGCTATTTGGGGAGTGCGTGTTGTTTACCGCAGGAGCAAGTTACTATCGCCCTGCTCTGAACGTGTTTCAGCATTTTTCATTTGCGAGGTATATGCAAAAATATTTGATTTCTTTTTTCGAAAAGTAAAATCAGCGGTGAGAGTTATATGCAAGTAAGTACGGTATTTCAATTATGGATAAGTACATTGGTACCTTCTTTAAACGGAAAAATATCTCGGATGACAGTGATAATACAAAACGAGTTTGTAATGACAGTTTGTGTGTAGTTTCTGAAGAGAAAGAGGTCTGTAACGAAACACAGAATTCCCATCAGTTGCAGTACGATAATATTAATACGCTTAACGAAAGGAAAGATATGCTGACTTGCTGGACACTCGACCAGTGGATAGCATTCAAAGGTAAATACAATTGGTTAGTTTGTAGGAACATTTTTCTGTTTTGTGACTTTTCTCCCTTTACGTTAATTATGCCTAATTATTGTGTTATTATTCAACAATTGTTTACAGTTTGGAATGTGTATATAAAGTCAATATCAACAGTAGCCTGATTACGAACGCGTGATAAAAGGGACGGGGAGGTTTGGAGCTTCCCTGGATAGTATTCAAAAGGCAAATACAGTTGGTTATTTTGTATAGGGCCCCGAAACTTATTAGTTTAGAATTTAACCACTGGGAAAGGGTTTGTGTTCACCTCAAAACTCTGAAATAGAATTTGGAAACATTTTCCGAATAACTTTTTATAAGAAATTTCTGCGATTTCACGATCCATTTCAGGCTCGCAGTCACGAGAACGACCTTTCGTTATCGAAAAAAGAACAGCTAATCGAGCTTTCAAGTGACAGTGGGCTTAAAATGCAATTCCATGATCGTGGTTTGGCTCGATTCTGGATCTCGCCTTCAGTGAGAAGTGAATTTCCCGAATTATTTGAAGAAGTCGAAAATCGTCATGCAGTTTTCTACAACCTATCTTTGCGAGAAACGATTTTCATCGCTCCTTCAAATAAAAACAAAATACAGAATTCGTCTTAGTGTGCGTGTGCCGATCTTCGACTGAAATTGACCAATATTGAGCCAGATATCCAGCAACTCTGCAAGATCGAGAAGCTCATCTATCTCATTAAAAGTAAATAGTAACATAATTATATCATTTTATTTATTTGTTTAATAAAAATGGAAACTTTGTTTTAATTTTTATCCACAAAATTTAATTTTTTATCTATATATCCGGCCTGGTTGGCCGACTCTCCAGCCGAAAGGATGGAGTTCGAATCCTGGGCATGGATGTTTGTGATTGTCTATGAAAATACTAGTGGTAGTGGTCGGAGGTAGACAGCGTTGGTTTAGATGATGACGATTATAGTTGTGGTTGGTGAAGACGAAGAGTTGTAGAGTAGGTGCTCTTCCTCGATATGTCTTTGGATTACATGGAGGTGTTATGTAATAGTGATATCGACAAGCTTTATATGTTCATTGTGCATCACATAGTTTGAATTTGGCACTTGGAAATGCTATATCTGTGACAAATAAGAAATTGCATTGGCATAATTGAAAAGGTACACAATTTCTTCAATACCCCTAAATGACAGGACGTCCTTGTTGTTTATAATATTAATATATTTTAAGATTTTCAATATCTTTATTTAGCTTGCAAAAAATATTTGCGTGCACCTTACTATTGTCTAAAATAATGCAAAAATCTGACAGTCACCTCTTAATTGCCCTAAATTTTGTTGTTGATGATGTGGCTCAATTAAATACCGTTCGTGAAACACCAGATTCTTCATTTAAAGATATTTTCGATGAAGCATGTATAAAAGCCAATAATTTTAATATTGACATTAAAAAGCCAAGGACTTCATCAAAACAAACATTAAGGTCCATTCCAGCCGATTCTGTAGAAGTGTATTTCAGGAGAACTATTTCATTCCATTTATTGACCAAATATTGACTCAACTTCATGAACGTTTCACTCGCCACCGCAACATTTTTGAAATATATTTTTTTCTCTTCTACGAAATGGAAAAGATGCTCCAACAGCAAGTGCAATGGAAGATTTTCGTCAATTGTGTGAATTTTATGCCGGTGATTTGCCTTATACAAATCCAGCAATTTTGAACGCCGAATTCAAGTTGTGGTATAAGAAATTTGAAAAACCGTTTGCAATAGCCCCATGCAAAAATGCCGTTGATGCAGTTTCAAAGTGTGACAAAATGATATATCCTAACATCTATAACTTATTAAAAATATTTGCAACGCTTCCGGTAACAACATGCGTCAGTGAAAGATCATTTTCTAATTTACGCCTTTTAAAAACCTATTTAAGATCTACCATGACACAATCACGATTGAACGGACTTGCTTTGCTATATATATACACACAGAGAGATTAATGTAACCACGAGTGAAATAATTTAAGAGCTTTGTAAAAAGAAAAGAAAACTGGATTTTATTCTTTAAATAAATTTTTATAATCACCTAATGAATTTTATTGAATGAATAAAATTTAATGAATTTTAGTTGAACGGATTAAAATATTTTTAATGCAAATTCATTGTATTAAAAATATTTTTATCCGTTCAACTCGCCCCCCCCCCACCCCAAGATTAAATCCTAGGTGCGCTTTTGTTAAAAATAAAAATTTGTTGCTGTGATGCTTACGCACCATGAAGGGTACAGAATAGTGACATTTTCGCTATGCCTGTGATTCTTGTAGCTTTTCGTGCACTGCTTACACCGCTTGTTGATTGTGCCGCTAGGGCATTCATTTGCGATACCACAACGCTGGTACGGGCTTTGGATAACATTGGTCTGCATGTTCGAAGGCGATCTGACAAATTTCCAGTTTTCTCGAAAACGTCGTATTAGAGACTGTAGTCTTGCAGGAGCTTCATTCTTTTCTGCGTTCGGAACTCGTAAAACTTCCGCTACCGATTCCCCACTTATAAGATGACTTCACTAACAATATCTTATCCACCAAAGTAAGTATCACAGCAACAAATTTTTCTTTTCACAAAAACAGTTCTGTTCATCCACAATGATTGAGAATTTGCACGAATTCTTTACGAACTGTCAGCAGTACACCCTGCGTTTTATAGAACTCTCATTTGCACGTATTTGCAAATAATGCATGTGGTACAACGCCCTCTATTGGTCAAAATTTGAAGTAATTTTTCTCCCTACCAAAAAAAAAAATCCTCTCCTTGCGATTCACTTTTGTGCAAACCGCACAATATACCAATTTTTGTAAATTTTATGAATTATTGAAATATCTAGGAACTATGGGACACCCTTTATCTATCTATATATATATATATATATATATATATATCGATGCTGTATTTCAAATAGAAAATATAAATTAATTTACAATTTAATTTCGGATGCAGCAGCTGATGTTTAAGGGATGATATGTTCTTTTTGCTTATAAAGTGTACCCTTTCTGCCATTATATTATGACCAAGCTCCTGAAATTGGATTAGACATTAATTCTGAGTAAACCATGATAATGACAAACCGAAAAGAATACAATAAAAGATACAACTCCTATTAAGGTAAACAATAAAGAAATTGAAATAGTAGATGAATATGTATACTTAGGAAAATTGTTAACAATGAAGAAACAACGAGTCATGGAAGAAGTGAAAACGAAGAATAGGAATGGGATAGGCAGCTTTTGGAAAATTGAAGAGATTTTTAAACAGCAAAATAAAATCTGAGAACAGAACAAGACTGTTCAACCAATGTGTATTGCCTGTTATGACATAAGGAGCAGAAACCTGGCCAATCAAAAAGGAAAAATAGATAAAATGCAAATAACAGAAAAAAAGAATGGATAGATGTCGGCTAAACATAAGACTCAGAGATAAAATCAGAAATGAAGAAATAAGAGCTAAAACAAAATTTTTACATATTGGAGAAAACATACTTCGAAAGAAATGGGCGGGACAAATCGCAAGACTCAAGGACAATAGATGGACAAACGTTTTACTGGAGTGGTGGCCATATGAAGGTAAAAGATCAGCTGGAAGACCTGAAAGAAGATGGGCAGATGATATAAGAAAAACAATTGGAACTCGTTGGCACCGACAAGCTCAGGATATCAACAGATGGAGAGAATTGGGAGACACCTATAGCCAGAAGTGGCTATAAAAAGGGTTAAAAGAACGATTAAAATCTCCCTTACACCTATTTATAAATAGTTCAGGTCGTAAAATCTCTCAGATAACAGATTTCTTTTTATTTATATGCCGGGCACTTAAAATGAATTTTACGTGCGCATATAACTAAAAAGAAAACCTAAATGAATGACATTATTCGGAGTCTAATTCAAATATTGGAGGAACTATTTCACAATTACCCTCGACACTTTCGATGATGTTACTAACGAAGCTGTAATTGGTCTTGCTAATATCGCCTTGCAATTAATAAATAATTGACCTGATGTATTTTCTAATTTCGAAGAAAAATTCGTGTTTTTTCCCCCTTTTTCTGTCTGTGTGCAACTTTAGTAAAGGAGTTTAGTTTTCCGATTGTTAAAGAAAACTGCACACCAGAGCAAAGTTGGAAAAGCCGGAATCTGCTTTCAAATGTTAGGTATTGTAGTACAGCTTTACCGTCCGTCTAGCGCTAACTGGTTTTGTTATGCGATTTTGATTGCGTGCGCATTCGTAAATGTATTCATGATGGCCATCAATGTTGAGCACTAGCGTGACAGCTGGACTCCTTCCTGTCGTTTCATATCGACAAGATGCAACATTCCAGGAGAAATCAAGTGTGATGTGAACTACGAGTCACCGAGGTGCCTTTCTAAGGAAAGAGGTTGCATAAAAATAGTAGAGAGAGGGTTATAACCTTGGGGGTTAAATTTTAACGTACGAGAATTCATTATTAAAACCACCACCGTGGAGCTTCCACTCGCATATAAGAAATTAACGGATTCCTCGTGTTCAATTTATTTTTATGTTCACAACACAGATTAGTTATTAATCTGTACTTTTGTATTCTAATTACTGCTCAATCGATATGCGCATGAAACATTTAACATAATAAAAGTTCTCTCGCAAATAAATGAGATGAGGATGTTTCCATCCTCATCCCATTTGTTTGCGAGTCTACAATGCATTTAAAGCAATCCATCCATTTTTCTTTGCTGGTTATTTGTCTCTATGGCAACCATCTATCAGGATGCCATTTCTCTTACATTACATTTGAGACACTTTTGCAATAGGTTGTGACTTTAAGAATTTATTTACAAAATAAGAATAGAAAATTTATACTTTATATAACCTTGTTGAAAAATAATACATGCAAAACAAAATAGAAGGCTGTAAATTCACCAGAAGGATTGGTAATATTGTAATTTCGGATGTGTCATAGATTCAGTTGTTGTTACAAGCAATGTTTTTTATATTATCTATATTTGATATGCTGCATTTATGACTGGAAATTTTTCATGCATTATTACTTTTAAAATTACATTTTCGAGAAGCGATCCTTGTTATTGTGCATTAAAGTGACCAGATCAAATTTCCATATAATTTGTGTTCATCTAAATAACATTAACCCCCACTAGAGAATATGTTATAAGACAATTGGCTTCACTTTTTTTTTCCCTAGCTGCTTGTAAATGCGTATCTACTGTTCATGCTTGCATATTAGCAATACGTTATCGGAGCGGATTACGAATATAAATGATAATGTTCTTCGATTAAAAAAAAACAAAAAACAATACAACATCATCTCAGTCGTTATCGAGAGAATGTCTGTAGAATAAATTCCTAAGTAACTAAACGTAATGGATGAAATTATCTCAAATGTGAAAATTTGACAGATTAACTCATCTCTTTGCATATTCCAAACATGTACCGGAGAAAACCGGGTAAAGGATGGAGTACCTGCATTTTTTTTTTTTTTTCAAATAGAAAGATAATGAAAAGTAATGCCTGAATTTATGCACTGAGAGAACATCTTTTTGAAGAAAAAATGTATAATGGATCTTAGAAACATTTACTTGTAGTTTTACAGTAATTCGATGTGATGTAATCATGTGAGACACTTTGCTTTGACGACCAAGTGAAAATTCAGAGATGCCACAAAAAATTACACTCATCCAATTCGATCTCTCCGTGAAATGCACGCAAATTAACTGAATAGTTGTGAGAATGCGACGTGGATGATTTAGTAATGAAATTAATAAAGCCATTAATTATTTTCACAATAAAAATTGTATTTATATTTAGATAGTAGATTAATTTTGTCGCTCGGCGTAATAGTTTGCATATTACAGGCCTGAAGTGATTTGAAAAAAGTTCCATGTTTAGTTCGGAACTAATAGAATTTCTGGATTATGTACTCTTTAGGGCCATAAGAGGCAATCATCTTGATTGTAAGGGAAGCTGCACTCCCATGGACCCCTAGCTGGATCTATCCTCTCCTTCTTCTACTTTGAGGAAGACCCACTTACTTTAATCTTTCCTATAAGGCCTTATCAGCCAACTCTTCTTACTTTATGACCCTTGTGCTATTAGAGTACTCGAGGGCCATGGGGTCATTTCTGGCCTTACAACTATGTCCTCTCTATAAACCTTACTATATTTCTTCTATAATCTACCCTTTCCCCTTCAATATACCCTATTCCTCCTATGGGTTTAAATTCGGAAGAAGGCGAGTTCAGAAGCCTTAAGGTAGCAGCCCTACCACTGAACTATTCCATCGTCAGGCTAGTCTCCTGACATGGAGAACATAACCATACTTGTAAGCTGACAGAAAAAGATAATCGGATTGAATCTATGGGAAACGACCCTGGAATGGAAAAGGGAAAACGAAAATGGAAACGACAAAATATAATACACATAGCAAACTGGAATGTAAGAGGAATAGCATATAAAGAAATAGTATTAGACCAGTTATTAAATGAAAGAAATTTTAAAATAGCAGTAATCACTGAAACAAAAAAGAAATTAAAAGGAACTATGAGAACTGAAAATTTTAATGTGATATACAGTGGAGTCGACAGAGACCAAAGAGCACAAGCAGGAGTCATGATTTGGATTCATAACTCCCTTTCAAAACAGTTAAAACATTATAAATTATGGAATGAAAGAATAATAGAAGCTAGAATAAAAATAGATAGAGGCTATTTAACAATAATTGGTTTATATGCCCCAGAAGAAGGAAGAGAACAGGATAATATTGATTTTTATAATCAGCTACAAAACATATATAATAAAATAAATAAAAATGATTACATAATTTTAGCAGGAGACTTAAATGCAAGAATTGGAAACACGAAAATTAATAATAATATAGGAATACATGGAGAACACACTCTAAACAGAAATCGTAAAAAATTGATTGACTTTGTAGTTTATAATAACCTAAAAATAATGAATTCCTTCTATAAACATAAAGACATACATAAATATACTTAGGCAGCAAGAGGATGGAAATCAATATTAGATTACTTCATATTAAATGAAAAGACATCAAAATTTTCACTAGATGTTAGAGTTCACAGAGGATATGAAATAAGCAGTGACCACTTCCTTGTTAAAATAAAATTAAGATTACCACCTAAATGGCTACAAGTAACAAGAACAGAAAGAAAAATTGAAACATTTGTTTATAAAACTAGACTATTGAATGACACAAATGTACAATGGCTATATGAACAAAGAATTAACCAGTATCTAGATAAAATAAAACAAAATGAAGAAATAGAAATAGAATGGCTTAATATAAAAACGATACTAAATGCAGAAGCAAATGAAAGCTTAGGAAAGACCAAAAAATTCAATAAAAGAAAAAAACTGAAGATCTGGGATGATACAATCAAAGAAATAATCAAAAAGAAAAAAGAAGCCTATCACAAATGGTTAAGCAGTAAAAGATTAGAAGATGAAATGGAATATAAAAGAATAAGAGCCATAGCTAAAAGAGAAGTCAGAAAAAGACAGAGAGAATCATGGAATAAATTTGTTTCTAATTTAGAACATGATTTATATAAAATAAGACCCAATGTATATAAGATTTTGAAACACCTAAATGCAGATACCAAAGAAAACATAAAATTAAACACTGAATTGAAATTAGAAGAATTTCTAAATTACTACACAGAACTGTGGATAGACAAATATTTTAAAAAAGACAACTGGCAAACAATTAACGAAAATGAAAAGGAAATAACTGAAGAAGAATTAGAAATCAGCCTGAAAGAAACAAGAAACGGAAAATCACCTGGAGAAGATAAGCTAGATTCAGAACTATATTTCAATATAGTTCAAAAACAAACCAGTCTAAAAGTATACAATACATTAGCCCTACCGGTCTTAATGTATGGAAGCGAAATCTGGACAATAAAACAAAAAGACAAACAAAGATTAACAACAGCAGAAATGAAGTTTATGAGAAAAATTGCAAAGTATACCCTATTTGATCACAAAATTAACGAAGATATTATGAAAGAATTAAACCAAGAACCAGTAATTGTAAAAATTAAAAAATATAAACATAGATGGATGGAACACGTTCAAAGAATGAAAACAGAAAGATTACCAAAACAAGCCTTAAAGTACAAGCCATTAAGAAAAAGAAAACCAGGACGTCCTCTTAAACGATGACTTCTAAGGCCGGAACAGGCCATACTAGGCCTAAATCCTTGATACGTATGATGATGATGATGTACTCTTTAGACCACTCACAGTACTAATCCTTGTTATTCATGCAATTCGTGCAATTCACATAGATTGTATGTGAATTGCACTCACGAAATTGGGGTGTTTTCCTGATCTGTGATTTAAAAAAAAATGTCACGAAGAATTCTCGCATGAGAAAGGAATTGTAACTTATTGAAGTTGACAAATCAGCTTTATTAATTTTTACTCAACTTCCAATCTACCCTCGAAACCTATAACATACACTGCAGTGTATTATAGGTGCACTTTTAGGACAATTTCAGAATATTTCTATTTCTAGGGAATGATAATTTACCTCGTTCTTATTGAACAAAATTATTTACTTACTAACTAGTAACTGTACACAAGTTAATTCCAATAATTTTTAGCATTTCCTTTTAATACGGTACACTTTCCTCCATCCAAAATTTTTATACTTAGCCTAAATACATAGACTAATAAAAGACGTTTCACAGTACCTATAGAATTGGCAATATGAACTCCAATAGTTGGAAGAGACCGGATTGAAAAAAATTTCTGATTTTATTGTGCCACAATTTATAAAAATTTCTGATAAAGCGTTTACTTCTACAAAAATTTCTGGTAAAGAATCTTCCCTTTGTTTTCTCATGCACCTTTAGGAAACAAATGAAAGACAATATAATACTTATGAAATGTTCTTCATACCTCTTTTAATAATAATGACAAACATAATGCGCTTGCTATTATATTGACAAGTGGAAGTTTTGCTTCTTAAGCGATGTTTTGTCCTATATTCATATTCTATCTTCATATTCTATTCAAGTAATAGTGGTAAACTCAAGAAATGAAATACCAGAAAAAATTATTTTCTGATATTTAGTTTTTATTTATATACACGCATACTTCGTTTACATGCTTTCTGAGATCAGAAAACGGTGATATATTCAACCAAGTTTTTAACTAGTAAAAACTTTGAACTCTTATTTTCGCGTTAAATTCAGTATCTTGGTTATATTTCTGCATTAGACATTGTATGTTAGTTATCCACAAAGTGTACTAGGTCCTTTAATTAAATGTTAATTAGGATATTGGAAGCAAAACATAGCACGCATAAGTAAGTCAAATCGATGCAAAGAAGATCTGTCACGTGGATGGTAAAATTTGGAAATACTCTTATAACGCGGATGTTAGGTTTCATAGAAATGCCGCGTTATGCGAGACTCAGACCACATAGAAAAAGTAGGGTTAGGTTCCGAAATCGGTTTTATTTATTTATTTATTTATTTTTATTTTTTTATAAACAACAATGACATATCCAACAAAAAATATTTTTATTTAATTCAGCTAATTCATGTAAGTTAAGAAAACATAAACTATGAAACAAATATATAGTACAGTATAAATTTATAAAAATTACAAATTGTACGTAAACTTCATTGCACATAATGCAGAATTGTTTTAGGCAAAATAAAATCAAGTGCATATTTTAATTGTCATCACTGTCTTCAAAACTAATATTTCGGTTGGTTTAGTTATCAAGAAGTCAGTAATAAGACCTTGCTTACCACTATCCTGCAATTTTTTATTAAGTTCATAATATGGAGCTAAACAAATATCCAATTGCTTCGTGAATTTTCCGGAGTGCTCCATTGAGGGATTCAGAATCTTCATCCGCCATTTGATTTGACGTCATCTATTAACTATACCAGTTCCTTCTCATTTAAATCTGTTTTCCTATTAATTCACTAATATGCGTTATGCGAGACTCAGACCACATAGAAAAAGTAGGGTTAGGTTCCGAAATCGGTTTTATTTATTTATTTATTTATTTTTATTTTTTTATAAACAACAATGACATATCCAACAAAAAATATTTTTATTTAATTCAGCTAATTCATGTAAGTTAAGAAAACATAAACTATGAAACAAATATATAGTACAGTATAAATTTATAAAAATTACAAATTGTACGTAAACTTCATTGCACATAATGCAGAATTGTTTTAGGCAAAATAAAATCAAGTGCATATTTTAATTGTCATCACTGTCTTCAAAACTAATATTTCGGTTGGTTTAGTTATCAAGAAGTCAGTAATAAGACCTTGCTTACCACTATCCTGCAATTTTTTATTAAGTTCATAATATGGAGCTAAACAAATATCCAATTGCTTCGTGAATTTTCCGGAGTGCTCCATTGAGGGATTCAGAATCTTCATCCGCCATTTGATTTGACGTCATCTATTAACTATACCAGTTCCTTCTCATTTAAATCTGTTTTCCTATTAATTCACTAATTTCGTTTTCAACCGTATCGCAAAAGCCCTCTAAGTAGCCATTATTATAAAAATAAATTTTTACATAAAAAAGCATTACATATTGTATGTAACTCACCAGAAAATAGTGCTCAGCTTGAGATTAACACACGTATGATTTTTAATGCGCTTTCCTGGCAAATAAGAAGGCTATTTTTAACAATAAACATTTACAGTAACAATCGACGTGCGTGTTAAAGAATATTTTCCCTAATATAAATTCGCTTCTTAATTCGCTACATGCGAATTTTTCTACTAAAAATTTTTTTTTTATTTTTATTTTGAATAGTATGGCGGTTTCAGAATTTTTCTACTAAAAAGATTTAACTTTTTTTTTTTTTTATTATTTTGAATAGTATGGCGTTTTCACATTGTTAGAGAATGTATATCAATTAGCGCAGTCTGTTTTAATTAACATTTTGCTCACCTCGATCACGTTCTCATTACTCACATGCTTCGTTCCTTGTCCACTTTCTCACTCTTTGCTAGTTTGATCTGATGAAATAGTCGCTTAAAACTTTCATCGGGCGTTTTAATTTGTTCCTGGTTAAAATTCTCAACCGCTTTCATTTATTTCTTTCCTTCTCATTTTTTACATCGCCTTTCTTCATAAAATGCAGAATACCATTCTTTGGGAATACCAGACCAGTGAGCACCGTCTCAAAATGCCTTTTAGCTATCATTTAATAATTTATTAATTAACAATTATCAACTTGGTTATCTGAGTCGATTCATTTTCGAACTAACAGGATATGGATTCGAATCTCAATTCTAATCCATTCTTTTGCATGGATTTTTGAAAGTCTATCGGTAGAAGATTGTCATCGCCCGATTGTGACCACTCTGCTTACTTGGGTGCCAGAAGGCTAGACAAAAAGTAAATGTTTGATCTTTAGAGCAAGCTTTCTAATTATCTCATCCTTGATCTACGCATGGTACTAATACGTAGGTTTACAATATTCATGATTAGGGAAGAAAGTTACTATAAACTACTTTCTTTGTACAGCCTTGCTTTCGGCATAGTACTTCTTTTCCAAGTAATTGGCGCTCTTTAAATTTTAATGTAATATAAAAATTCAGTAATATCGTTTTATCTGTAGTATGCTGGCACCGTTTTCCATGCAGGAGAAGTTTGACCATCCAATGGATTAATTAATTTGCAGTGGAAATACCAGCTAGTTTCAGTATTTTATAGTAAGACTGAGAAAGAACACAAACCAGGGAAGAATTTTTATTTAATTCTGTGTGTGTTGGATAAATATGTGAGTAAATGTGGTATTTCTAAAGAAGTGTTCTATGCGTGTACATTTAGCGTACTCTTTAGATTTTAATTCTATGATATCAAACTCACGACTGCAGTATCAAATGTTTGTTTAATGCATTTCTTTATATACGTTTAGTAGAGAGAGTGACTGTGTTGGAAAGCAATTTGAACAGCTTACTTTTATGATAATTTTTCTTTCCCACTCCTTTTGTTCAGTGTATTTGCATCCACCTAGCGCAACCGCCACCTGTCGGTATTAGCTGGTGGTCGAATTGACGACTTGCATTACACGTTGTAATCCCACTGTAAAAGAAGAACCATTTCTTTATCCAACCCTTTTTTTTGAAGCAGATAAAAAAAGCAAGAAGAGAAGAAAAAAAAAAGAAAAAAAAACCCCGAATACTTTTGGAACAGTTCTCGTATTATGAACAGGAAGTGTGTGCTCGCCTCAGCAAGCGGCCTCAACGCTGCAACTCGGCGTCAAGCGGACGGAAAGAAATGGAGAGAGCACTTTCGTGTTTGATGAGTTCCTGTGTGGAAGAAAGGTGAGTGTGTAGAAAGGACGCGTGGTGACAGTGATTGATATCCCTTCCATACACGAGACATCGGATTGTGAAAAATGATCTGGATTGCAGTCCTATGGATTATCTCCATTCTCGCTGCGAGAGACAGTTATGCATCGCTATTATTCACCTCACCACTGTTTGGTCGACTTGCTTGTAATTTTCTGACCCTGTAGCAAAATTTGAAAGCCTGACAGAAGTAGAAAAAAAAAGTGGTTTGGTTAACGCCTGTTTAAAATTAATGTACCGTAGTTTAATACGTAACCTGCAGGGAATTGAATGCCAACTGTATCATAAAGTAAAACATTGATTTTTTTTTTTTTTGGGGGGGGGGAAGATGATTCTCGAAGTTAGTATTACTATTTTTCTTCTGATGGCAGACATTTCAGCTTCTTTTGTTTTATTTGCCTTAGACAGTCTTTCTTGGTTTGTATTATTACTTTTTTTTTTTCTTTCTTATTTTGAGTTCACAGTTTGTGAGAGAATGCGACTTCATAAAGTAATTCATCCCATTCTTTCTGTGAACAGAATCACTAGCCGAACATTTTAATTAAATAAGTTGTCAGATAGAATTTTTCTTCGCCTATATCACGTTTGCTCACAATTATAAACTTTCATCACTTGGGATAAATAAACGGAAATACATTATTAATGCCTGTCGTCATGAGCAGCTGTATTATTATGATTATTCTTTTTCCGAAGTTAGTCTTATATTTTTGGCAGTGTGTTTTCTCATTTCTCTAAATACACTAAGCGACCCATTTATTAGAGGCTTTCCAGTTGGACCACCTGGCGCCTTTATTGCCCAGGATAGCCTGAATAGATCCTGCATAGCTCAATCGCTGTCAACAGTACCTTTTGGTTTGAAAAACCTGGGTTCGAATCCCTTTAAGAAGCGAAGAACCTTTATAAGAGTTTTTTAAGTAAGCCGTTCGCATACGAAGGTGGGAGGAAGTTTTTACTCATGAAACACAATTTATAGATAATGCACAGCTTTAGTTGTTTCAGCTATAATTCTAAAACAATAGTAATTAATCTCAATAGGCTGGATCATATATTCCACATGGTTCCGCCATGTGACGTATAGCAGTCGAAATTATAAGGAATTCCTGTAATCCCATCAGATACTCAGACAGTGTGTTCCTATCGTGTACGTCCTTTCCATCCAAAGAGAAGCAATAGGATTTGATTCAGAAGGCCAGTTCATTATGGTGATACCACAGTCATGTTCCGTAACAATTTCTGAGTGACACATCACATGCAGGATAAATGGTCAACATTAATAAGTAAGTTCGACAATCATTTTTAGCTTCGGCGCTTCGAGCAGCCTTTGATCTGCTTCTCTTAAAGAGTAAGGAGTGGCAGGAAAAAGTTAATCACTCCACAGTCCTTTGGTAGTACTTTCGCGAGGACGACGCAGCATTTTCCCTTCTGTTTGAACGTGTGTTTAAGACAACATGAAATCACCGAAGCTGGGATTCATCACTCCATGTGACCTTTCTCCAGTCCTCTGGTAACCAATAGTGATGTTCTTTCATCCACCTTATCCACTTGTAAATGTTGGAAAGTTTAGGTAAGTTCAGTGTCCCCCCCCCCCATACACATACTGCAGATAGTCTTTGACGCATAACACATTTAGATGTAATCCATGGTTGTACTATGACATTTGACAACTTGTAACACATCCGTTAGGTGTTTTTCTTGTGATTCCGTTTCTTTGTATGACTATTTCATTGACATTTTTTGGCCACGTGTCCAATGTTAAGGTTAATTAATTTTTTAACCCCTTCATCACGGCCTATCGGAAATTTTGCGCCTAGTCATTCTAGTATGGAAATAGTCGCACACACATTTGAACGCAGATACCGTTTCCTGTTGGCAGAGTACCTGTTATTTATAAATTGTACCTGTACTAGTGGTTTCATTTAGCATGAAATGCCTCTAATATTTTGGCCATGCAGTGTTAAATGCCCAGTCTTCACATTGATTGTGAAGACTCAGGTTGTCCTTAAAGTTGATTACCTGACTGTCCTTAAGGTTGATTACCAGCAACCTTAAGGACAAATACACTTGCCAAAAGTAGTAGGTCATCGAGAATTGCAAATAATAATCAAAACACTTTTTTTTTTCTTTAAATGAGGTATAGGCTTGCCTTTGGCTGACTCCATTGCAGTATATCATGTACATGATCAGCTTTTCACGAACCTCTGAGGTCTTCAGGAGAAATTACCTCCATTATGTAAATTTGGATTGCTTGAGTTGTGCCACTGATGTTGGCCTCATGGACAATTCCTCACGCATTATTCCACTTCATCCCACAAGTGTTCAGTCTGTTCAACAGGATTCATTGTAATTCACATTATACATGGCGTTTTTCTGAAGTCTTCTTTATATAAACTATGTTGAAATGAGCATTCAGTTCAACACTAGATTTCAGTGAACCATAAATTGCACATCAATACCATGTGATCTTGATTTTGTTTTATGATAATGCATTTTGGATATTTCTTTCTTACATGAACTAGTCTGCGTACTTCTTGGATGTACTGTACTGGTCTTGCCCACACCCGATGTTCTGTTTTTGTTGCAGAGGTGTTCACTTTAGATGGATAACTATTGGAACTCTGTGCAAGGCCAGTCAACTTTCCCCAACTTATTCTGTCGCAATTATACTTGCAGTAGGACATCTTGCGTTACCGTGTTGAATGAGATATTTAGATGCACCTCATATCCAGGTTCATTTCTTCTGGGCATTACAGAAAGTGAGAAATTCACCAGATACTCTACCCCACCAAACTTCACATTGATACACTTGGATATAAGGTATTCTCCTGAAGGGACGCAGACTATAGCCTCTTCTTGTTGCGGATATCTTGCCACAGTTTGTCGAGATATCCCCGTTACCCGCGCTTGAATGGAGCCAACTTGCAAGCCGAACTATCGTGGTGCGTTGATTACTTTTTTGCTGTTATAACCAAAAATCTGTCTCCATCCTCCATGATAGAGGAGAGTGACCTCGTTGCAAACGTCCGGAACACATTCCGTTGGTTTGAAACGCTGCTCAGAGCCTAATTACAATGCTATGTTGAATGAGTGAGATTCCAAACTCTCTGGCAATATCAGTAATTCTACGGCCTTCTAGCTTTCCAATAATTCTTCCCCTCTTGAAATCATCTAGATGATGTTTTTGAGACATTACAAGAAATCCAAGTTTGCAACTTTATTCCTTCACAAAAAAAAAAGCCTCCTTCAAATACAATTCGCTTAGCGCAGCCTTTTGCCTTTTATCCCATTGAGCGCTAAGAAATGATCCCTTTGAGTGCGATTCGAAAATTTGAATGTATACCCGCTTTTCTACTCGAACTCGTTCAGTTACACAAATTGCCACAGGCTGATTCGTCTGAATTTGCGGTTGCAATTTTCAGCAATTGTGTTCGTCATTTAGGTTTTGGACACCAGTGTATATTGTGAATGTTATGTTAGACGCATGTACTGTGTTTACCACGTTAATATACTGATATATTCGCATATTAATATATTTTATACATATATATTTGCATTTAAGAAATATTCAGTGCGACAAGTATGCAGTCTTTTCACTTAAATCGTAATTTTACTTTACTGGTGCTTTACTTCACTTTACATGAATTGCAACAGACGAAACCGAAGATTGGTATGAACGTGGCAAACAATTTTACCCATCGTCTGGTAGCGCAAGACATCATTCATAAATTCGAGTAAAGAAAATATACCTGAGATGATTACTGCGCCTACGTTATTAAAGTAAAAGTTAATGTGTAAAAAGCTGTCAACGGAAGTTTAAAATACGTGGTCTTATACAACGAGTACAGCACAAAATAAACAATAATCTCACAGTGTGAAACCACCGTCCTCGTCTTATTGGAGTTCTGAAGTGGCTTGATAAACTTCTGGTTGGTCTCTAGAATAGCATTTCCGGATTATGTAATATATATATATATATATATATATATATATATATATATATATATATATATATATATAAAAAATAAAAATAGAAAAAAATACTTAGCCCTCAGCCTTTTAATGCAGCCTTACAATCTTTTATCGGCGAGTATCACATAAAAAATAGTTAATCTTGCTTTTGACAGTACGGAGTTAATTGCACTGTTAAAATAGTTTCATCCTTTTTTTATCATCACTAGCAATTTGTCAGTCGAAGTCAGTCAACCACTCAGAGTTAAGTCTGTAGGAATTTGCATAGGTATTAGATCTACTTTTAGTTTCTGATTCGCAAGTTACTTTTTCATACTGTACGAAATGGTTCATATGGACCAGACCAGTTATGGCGCCTGGTAGCCAACAGGCCATAACTCAGGTAGCTAACCTTGTTAACAGGTTAGCTACCTGATATATTTAGTTTTTTGAATCTTTTCTGTTAATACATTTCTTACAGTTCCGGCGTTTAATTTAATATCCTGATATTTGTATAGTACACGTCCTGCGCTGAAAAATACTTTTTTTTTCACCGCCGAATTTTTAATTTTCGGATTTATATTAATATTTTAATCCTGTGTTGAAAAGCACTTGTTTTTCACTACCAGTGCCCAAGATTTTGAGACCTTACAAACATATTTTATTAGTTGTGAGTTTTGCATAATTTTCAGTGAAAAACTTAATAGCCGAAGTAAATTTCTTGTTTCGAAATGGTCGGTTGACAGTTTTTTTTTTTTTTTTTACAAGAAATTGTTATTCAGTTCTCTATTAAATTTATTATTCGAACTATAAAAAAAAATTTCTGCTTAATAAATTTATGTTATTCCGTCTTTACAAAACTGTTATCACCCACGAGTTTAACATTGTCTTCGTCCCCCTACCATAAGTTTATCATGGTTCTTGGAATTTTATCAATCATTCTGTCTGACTAATATTGTATATGGAATTTTGATCAAATGCGTAGGGGAAATGTTGGGGTCTCTGTGAAACTTATGGGTGTTCTCTTGCCTTCATTTTCACATAAAATGATTTATGTACTAAAGAAATAAATGTTGCTTTTAGATATAACGCATTCACTTTATATGATTTATGTGTGTAAATTTACAATTTGCATACCTAATTTAAGTATGTAAGTTTTTATGATTAATGCCTTTTTCGTTACAACCAAAAATCTAGACTGTAACAATTAAGAGAAATTAAATTGACATTCACCTTAAAATAAGTGGATTTTGAATTCACTTTGATGTGGTATTTTAGTTAGTGAGTCGGTAAGATTAAAAGGAATAGGTTTAAGAAAAATAGTTAAAATACCAGTATTTAAGAATATTTTATCGAACGAACGAACGTATAAAGTCTAATTAAAAATTTAATAGCAGACGATGAGAAATATTTGGATAAATTTGTGTCCTCTTGTTTAACCAGAGGAGGAACGTGTACAGTAGGTTGGTTTCGGCAACATTCAAATTCAAAATATCTCTACTGGAATTTATAGTTCGTGCGAGTAATTTGTTTAAAATTGGTTCGAGTTTTTTTTTTTTTCCAGCTCCACTTACGAAATTAGCTAAAGCACATTTAGTACTGGATGGACCAATGGTTAGAAATGACGGAAAGCTTTTTCCTGGAGACCATTTTTTTTTTTTTAAGTCACTTTCAATCCTCTAATAAGCAGAGTAGTAGGTGGTAGTGAAAATTTTTACTACTTGCAGACTATAAGTCCCACAGTGGGACAGTTTGTCATTGTGGCTTGCATTTTACTACTATTTTTATTGAGTGTATTCTGGTATGTTAATAACTTTGAGCAAAGAGTGTATTTTTTATCAAGAATCGTTTATCCATTGTTAATTCTTTGGGAAGATTGCTTGGAAAATAAAATTAGTCCATGTTAATTTTACTCCCCAAACATTTTTGACTACGAGTATATCACTTAATGGAGGAGGGGTGACTGCCAGGTGTTATCTAACTATTTAATTAGAGAATTTTTGAGTTTCTCATATGGTTTGGACCATTTTTTATTTCAAAAAGAAAACACTAACAATATTTTCATAATTCTATGCGCATTACATTTTTGACTATTTGTGACTTACTGACAGGTTTCAAAGTAAATGGAGGGGGATGGATATATACTTAATAATGTCTGAGTTTGTAGGATGACACATCCCTTTTGATTAAAAAAAAAAAACTGGCTTCAATTCTCAAGAAATAAGAAATCTTTAGATTTTTTCAAACGAAAGAGAGTTAGCCGATCTCTAGGAATTAACGGGATTCTTTCTTCGGGAAACTCGATTTTTACCCTCCGGCAAAATAGGAAATCTGGCCGCACATATCACATTCATAGCTTCTTCCGCATTCAAAAAAATTGATATTATATATTACATTTTTGTCTAAAAGTACTTCTGTGCAGCTCAACTCCTAACACTTTATAAATCCCCAATCTCCCTAACCTTAGAAATATTGTTCTCACATTTCGGGTAGCGCATCCAACATCATCTTCCCCCTAAGAATTCTTGATTGTATACAGGAGAGTATACGGATTGTATACGGACTTATATATCATATCAGAACACGAGCAGCCATTAGTCAACATCCATACATACACAGTTCAATTCAAAACATCAAACCAACTTCTCATCTTCTTCCTTCATTTCATCCATTTCTGTTCTTTGGAACAGAAATAAACGGAATGAACTTAATTGATTCCTTATTTTTCTTTAACTAATTTTCTCCCAGGCAGTGCTGTTGTGTTATAGACTTTGTGACATCTTTGATATATATATATATATATAAAATAACAAAAATACATTTAATGGGAATTGGTGTTTTTGTAGATTATGTACCATTGTAGCGAAGTTGTCTCCCGCGGTGAATCCTCGGCTTCCAGGTAATAATAAAATAAACTAGTTTCATCATTGTCCCAGAAAAAAACTGTCTGCTAAAAGCAGCATTAGAACACGCGGATTCAGAACCTTGCAGTGAATTATGCTTTATTAATGTCTAGGCTGTGCTTGTGAGATACAATACACTGTGGGTTTCTAATTCTGAATAATTCGCTTAAATTATACTTAATTGAGTCGTAATGCCGTTTGAGTATTGTCAGATATCCTCATGTTGTGGTGAATTTGCATATTGATTTGGATAGTGACAATTGATGAATAAGACATGAATTTTTATTCAATTCTTGTTTTATTCATCAGTAAGGTATAAAAACTGAACTAAACGTTATTGTTCAAAGATGAATAAAGGTTTATAAGCAGTTTGTTCTGTAGTAGAATTATAGATAAGCTCAGCATAAGTTCCCGTGTTTCTAAACTCAACAAGAACAAAAATTATTTGAACTTTCCTCTCCTTTAATAAAGTCTTGGCTTTCCCACAAAAACGATATTAACATAACTTTTCATTTCATCTGTACCGATGAAAATTATTAGTATATATATTATACACACACCCTTTGTTTACTTTTTTGAGTATTGGAGTAGTGTGCATCATCGTTCATTGAGAGAATACTTTTGAAATTGACTATGAACAGTGAATTTCCGTCCCTAATAACCAACTTAAAGTCACCGACTTTTGTTCATCCTTGCATTTTATATATATATTCGTTTTTGCTTTTCTATGTAGCAGTTTATCTAGACTCTGAACAATGCATAGCACCTCACTCCGACTTACTTGTACTAAATACATTTCACATGAGTCATTTTATTGTGCTAAAGCTTTTTTTTCCTCTAGAGTCATTTGATTACTAGGTCTTCGCTTGTTGTATGAATGGTGCTTGTATGCAGTGGTTTTCTGATTGAGCGAGAGATGAGTCATACACGGCCTGAGAAGAATTAAACTAGTACAACTAGTGAAATCACTGGACTATTACATTTAGATGATTGTCCATTTATATATGATTAGGCTCTTTCTTTGGATAATATAAATCAAGGCTCTTATACTTCATCCTCCATTCTGGTTCGAATTAAGCCGTTCTCCCCCTCCCCCCCATTATCTTTGAGGATATGATTCATAAGAATTTTGATTTTGGGAATGAAGTAATGCATGCGCTACTCTTTATTGATATCGGATGTCAATTTGATATCTGACTTTGGAGTCGGCAGTAATGAATTCTCTCTAATCTCAACAAATATGGTTGCATTGATTTACTCAAAATTTGGGTCATATTTTAAAACCACATTCAGCCCAATGGCTATAGGCTACCTATATATATCCAGCACTACGATTTTAGGTTATTTTTTTCTATTATTATAATTTTGAATTGTTTGTTCTAGTCCATTAATTGTTAGTGTCTTGCGTTGTAATGATTGAGTATTGTTCTCCGAAGATGATGGTTTGAATTCCGCGAAACGTCAGTAGCTCAATAAACTACATAATTTATTTTGTTCTTATATCCGGCATAGTTGGCCGAGTGGATATCCCCTCTGACATGGATGTTTGAAAATTGATGTAAGACCCCCCCCCCCCCCTTATTGCATATCTGAAGAGGCTTGAAGAAGTCACCTATTTGGTTATTGGAGCAGAGTTCCTGAATTATCTGTCCCTTAGACTACCCATCGTACTAATGTATAATTATTTTGGAAATTTTTTATTTATTCATGTTTTTAATATAATTATTCCGATTGCAACCTGTATTTCCGATTATTATTTTATACATCTCTCGAACAAATGAAAAATAAATAGTTTTAGGAATCATGTTACGATTTTGAGCTCTTTGGAGTGATATCCGACTTTCAGATCTTGCAATGGGAATCGTGATAGTAGCTTTAGTGAAAAATACGTCTTGTAATGTTTAAAAAACAGAATACACATTTTTCTCAGTACGAGATCATTAGTGGATTCATTGCTTCTTATTCAAATAAAATGGTTAATCGTAACTCTTAAACAGTTCTACTTCTTCAGGCAACACAGAAAGTACTTAAAGCATAAACATACTGCGACTAGTATTTTATTCTGAATAATAGGATTCAGGAACATCATCGCCATTTGCTGGCACTGTTGCAGTGCTTCTTTGAGTGCATGCATATTTTGAAATATCTTATTTACAGGTCATGGTTGGACCTCTTGATGGGTATGGACTTAATCCAAAGCTTCCCCATAAAAAAAATTCGGAAATCAGTCTTGTATTTTTTACACTATGTTGCTCCTATGAATTATACAATAGGGGTTTATCCATATGATTATAACTTATTGATTTTATTGAGCGACATATTTTATGCAGCAAATAGTGTTGCGTTCTGACATATTTGGAATTTTGGATAGCTTGCTTCTCTGCTGCTAATCAGCAAGGGCTTGAATCTCACTTTTGACGTGGACGTTTGTGAAACCTTTTAGGTGGTAGATGCCTGAATCTGAATTGATATTTAAAAAAATAAATTGAGTCAGTCTACTTCCAGCAGGTCAAAGAGAAATGTATACAGCATTTTATACAATGATAATTGCAGATTTGAACAAAAATGAATATTAAGTTTTGTGTAATTACGCACGTCAAACGCTTGAAATGTTAAAAGAAACCTCTGAGGATAAAGTAATATCTCAAGCAAGATATTTTCATTCTTACATAAAGTTTTAAAGAAGGTTAGAAGACCTCAGTGACAGTTCACGAAAAGGTTATTCAACAGCTTACAGAAAGTTTATTCAAATATAAACTTAACTATAGTTATTACCCTGAGAATGAATTTAAATAAAGAAACATTGTTAATTTGATAGAAGCTATGAATTGGAAGATAGCAAGCCAGTTCATAGTATATTGTATCCACGAGACAATTCTCTGCCTCTCCCCAAATGGATAACTGATCTTTTGTGGTGCACAAACATTTTTTTTTTTACTTCATGCTATACTTTTTATCCATGCCATTAATTGCATTCTCCCGTAACCCTAACATAATGTAATGCAAACTGATGGTTATGTTTATATGAAAAATTAAAAAAAAAAAAAAAAAAAAAAATATATATATATATATATATATATATATATATATAGAAACTTAATCAATGGGTATAAAGTACATATAATTCTGATTACACTTACATAAAAAAAACTTGCATATTTTAAAACTTTAAATTGAAGAATCTGCCTGAGCCCAACCAGCAATGACATCTATCTGTTCATCGTGTGTGCTATTTCAGAATACTCAGACCTCATCTAGAAGATAACAAATGTTGCTTTAAAAGAGAATAAAATTTAATTTTATTATAAATTTAATATTTATCAGCTATTTTTTAAAATTTTAAATAGCTGATTTGGAAAAAGTGGCTTTATTTAATATGAAGTGGAAGCAAACGACTTAATCACTTATGCACCCTCTGTAGGCTAAAGACAAAAATACATCTTTGCTGGTTGTACCACTTGTAAATTTACGGTATTATGTTCGTGCATACTAAGCAAAATTTTCACAAAATATCCTAGAAATTTTACTTCCCATCTCTCCTCTTATATGGAGAACATCCATTAGTTTGCTTAACCTTGTTCCACCTTAATATCTCGGCTTCGCGCTTTCCAAAACTGAAAATACAAAGATTTGATACCATCGGGAGCATTGAAAAGGAAGATGCAGGCTTTGCGAGTTTTACGAGAGAAGCGATTTTAAATAATGGAAGTATCGTTGGGTAAAACATATATCTTCCCGACCAGACTATTTTTAAAGTGAACAGAATCTTAGAGTATATTAATAAAATTATGCTTATTGTCTCACTGCTTTATTAGCCACATAACATGAGAGGAACAAAACTTAATAAAAATAACTTCTGTATGAATTTATGTTTTATTAGAATTTAATATTAAAGTGCATAATCATTTTGTATAATCATAGCAACAGATGCAAAAAAAAAAAAAAGAATTATTTTATTTTATTTTTATTTTTTTATTTTTAAAGACATGCATTTTACCATCACAGAAAATGTTGGCAACTGATTTGGCGTCATTGCATTGTGTCTATTAGACAATATATATATATATATATATATATATATATATATAAATTCAGTACGTTAAATGACAACTATTAGTTGCTTTTTCATATCGACTAATTCAGTGTGTGTAGTAAGAGCGATTTATAGAAAAGGAAAAACAGATGTTATTAGACTCGATGGATTCATTAATTATATCGCTACGTAGCATATTTAATTTGGATATTATTTAAGGACAAATTCGAAATGTAATTATTAACAATCCTACTTTAAATTCAAGTGAGTTTATTTTATGTATTTCTGACATTTCTTATAGAATTATTTTTTATTCCCAAATAACGAATGACAGAAAATTATTTAGGCAGCGAGCATATTAAGATATGACATGGACAAGTAAAGGTGATATATTTTCAAAGTGTGAAAATATGTTTATAGTTTTATTACTTTATTTGGATAATGAAAAAAAAAGTCGATCACTACAAACATCCCTCTTCTTTTCCACCTTGATGTCTCTAGCCGTTCTAAACATGGTAAATCTGCAAAGAAATCGTTTATAGTATCTACAGACCTGCGTCAAAAACTTTGTAAATATTAACATCTGCCATTCACTTGATAGTTAGATTATGTAAATAAGTTATCTAGCTTGATCCACGGTGAAGTTTTGTTAGCTGCTTCTTGTATATAAAAATCGTTAAAAATACGGAAATATTCAAAATTCGCAAAAAGAAAAAAAAAATTATCTCCTTAAAATATAACTGATCGTAGTTCGGCTTAATTTTATTGATCCTAGACGGTTTCAAAATTACCTTTATATGAAACTTAGGACACAGAGAGTCGGAAAAACTGTTATTGTTTCGAAATGATTGTTTTTAAATTAGTAAATGAGCTATCGATAATTTGTGCCTTTCGATTCATAGGGATCGAAATTCGCATGGATCTTCTTACCAGTTTTCTAATTTCCAGCCACTCTTTTAATGTCTCCATATTTGTGATATACTGTTATGTCTGACTGAAACATAGAACAAGCATAGAGTAGACAATTGCTTGTTTCTTGCTGGATGATGTAACGCATACAGAATTTTTGGTGCATGGAAACAAGAAATCATTATTTTATATCGGTGTTAATCTCTCTCTCCAACAAAGAACCTGTTTTACTATATATATAGAGAGAGATAGCTACGATTATAAAAATGCCACCACGGAATTGCAAAAAAAAAAAAAAAAAAAAAAAAAAAAAAAAATTAAAAAAAATAAAAATAAATAAATTAGAAGTGAACTAGCAGTCACTTCAAGACAGCTGATGATGTCTCTTAAAATTCATTTGATGCGGCAATTCACTTAGCTATGTTGAATCCATTTCATCTATAAATATTTGAAAAGCTTGTTCCATTGACGCCACGTGACGTGAGTAGACATTCTCAAATGCAGCATGTATAGTCCTGTCCGTCATTTTGTGTGCAACGACATCATTATAATTGCTGTCTCAAATATATCCAATGTATAGATACAGTTAACAGAGCTGTATATGTAGTTATATCTAGTTATTTAGGTAATTGTGTTTGGAAATAGAGGTTGTGATCAGCGGCTTAGGTTTATTGCTTGTCATGAAATAGAGATTGCCAGTGGTATATCAATAAATAAACTGCGGTAAAGTTAGAAAGGAAGAAATTGGGTTTTCCATCAGATTTCGGTTTTCTCTTAGAAAGATTAAGACTGTTCGGCTCCATAAGCATCAGTTCACCGTGGACAATCAAGTTTATGGCTGAATACGAGTGTATTCGGATTGACAATAGTTTTTAGCTTGCATGAAAGCAGTTTACCATCATTTCCCAGTCTTAGGAAATACATGTACTTACTTTCAAATATTGAAAGGGCAGCCTCGTGCATTTCACCTCCTTTCCCTCCCCCCCTTCGACAGTCACAGAAGGAAATCACTCTTGAAATTGAGGGCTATTTTTTCTCCTATGTTTAGAGTAATCGCTCTTGATGGAGCTGCACTGACAGCTAGAAGTGTGATGAACGATTCAACTTACTATACTTTTAGTGCTTTGACGATAGGAAAGCCATCTACTTTATGTCCAAGTGAACATCAAGAAGCTCTACAGTTTTTCACCTCTACTATTTAATACATGTTCACTGGCGACAAAGGATTGCTTTTATTTTCGTAAAAGTTTTAAACCACTGGAATTAAGAATATATCACTGCATTAAGGATTAGTTTGTACTTTCTTTTCTCGTCATAGTAGTGGCCAACCTTTTTGTGGAAAAAGATCTCCGAGCACATGTCCGATGTGGTGGGATATTACTGAGCCGTTCCTGATTTAATTACTTTAATTAACCTAATTAAACTTTATTACATGGCGGCGATACATAAGAAGAATTTTGCGCATTTCTGGTCAACAAAGATACACGTAATATGAAACAACGTCCAGAAAAAAGAAAAAAAAAACATATTCTTCTCCACATGAAATCTGTTAAATAAAACCTAGTGGGAATCTTTTGAATTTTGAGATAACTCCCGTGCCTACCGAATGGATTGAACGAAGTATGAATATAATACAGGGTTTTTTTTTTTTCATTAAGTAATCCTGAACTCCTTTGTCTCAGGAAGTTATAGAATTTTCCACGGGAAACTGGTTTCTATCATCATTAAAGTAATTTAAAAATTAAACAGTCTACCTTTAACAGCATGCCAGGTGCATAACTTAGGTACAAAACCTAGTGTTCTTCAAATTATTTTTCTGTAAATCTCTAAACATCTTATCCTTGCAAAGAGCTTAAAGGACAATTCGGCAAGTAACTATTCTGCCATATAATTTGAATGAGAGCAGTTTCTTCTTTCAAATAACACTTCCACTAAGCCACTATAGATTTGGCACAAGGTACATGTTCTGAACACTCGCACATGGTAGCTATACTCAGAGAAACAGGTCTGTGGGGGGTTCCTTTTAAGTGAATAGATAATGTAATGCTTCTTCTTTTTTTGGTCCAACTGACTTACATTTCAGCGTTTACCCAGACGATATATCTACGTTTTGCATAAACTCATAAAATATCTCTTGTCTCGCCATCTTGATGCCCATATTTATTTATTTTTTTTTCACTCTGCAAACATAGGTTAGAAATGAACAGTTGAAATGAAGACTAGAGACTTCATGTGAAAGTTCTGAGAACACGTAAGACAGTGAATAATCGCTACAGTAGCAGAATCATATTAAAATAAGATATTAAAAGAAAATTTTCATCATTATCATTTAAGAATATGTAGCAAAGCTAAGGCGATAAGATAGTACGGTCACTGAAACGGAAAGAGAATGGTTAGTAAAACGGTTATTTTTATTTATTGTGTGTGTGTGTGTGTGTGTGTGTGTGTGTGTGTGTGTGTGTGTGTGTGTGTGTGTGTGTCAGGAAGTTTTCCTGAACGAACCCAAGTTCTAAGGCATATTGATGTAGTTACTATTGTCTTAGAAGATCGAAATGTGAGATTTGGCAAATTTTAATTTGCCAAATTGGGATTAATTGGGAAGAAAAGTGTTGACAGAAGACAACAGAAAACAGTTAAAGGAAATATTTTAACAACGATGTTATATAGTGGACCATTTCTTACTGGAAAATCTGTGACTTGTTAAGGAGGAAAAAAAGCCTTTTTTTCTGAAATACTTTTTTTTTATGTCAATTACTCTTACGAATGACTACAAACCTATAGGATATTTGTACCTTTGAGGGGACGTAAGGATAACCTGGAAAACCTCATCTAGAGACTTTCAAGCCGATTCAGGCCTGTAGTAAGAAAGGTGATGAAAAACTATTTTCAATGAATGATAGAAATCATCACAAAGACATTAACTATCTGCGTCACTCTATCCATAGCTGCAACCTTGTTGGTTTGGAAGCGGAGATCTGTGCACTCGGTCAACCAACAGAAAAAATTTTTGCTTGCCCAAATACTTTTGGTGCGAGACCACCAACCTGTTCAAGACGGTCTGAAGTGGCTGCAAAAATCCCATTTTTAGTCTTTAAAGCAGGATTTCTGAATTCTTCCCTTTTTCCTATTTATTTATATATTTTTGCCCTTATGCACCCATAATCTTCCAAACACTCTTAGAGTTTCTAACAATTATTTCAGGATAAGGTAGTTAGCCTTGTGACTATGGTATATTTAGTATGTAAATTGCGTGTGTTCTCTTGGTTGGTTAGTCTGTTTATGAGATGAAAAAAACTACACCTCCGACCGGCTAACTCACTTTCAGTTGAAAAGTCTTGATAAAAGTTCTTCGCATCCTAAATTAGATTCGAATCCAGGTCTTTTCAACCGAAGGTCGTCATCAAAACCGACTGAGCTGAGAAAGCTCAGGGTTTCCGAATTAGCAAACTTTTATCCTGCCCATTGTACTAATACACTAATGTCCAACCTTAAAATCGAGTTTACAACTTTTGTGCGCGGGATTCACATTAAAAAAGTTGAAGAAAAATAAACGCATAAGCGAATTTAATTCGTAGGCATGTCAAGTTTAAATTGCTTAGAACCATTTCTAAAATGTTCGACAGATTTTCTTGCGACATCAGAAATATTGTGTCGCCACATTTATTGAGATAAAAGTTTTTAAGTTAACTAACTTATTATTTTTTTTATTTTTATTTTATTTATTTCATATTTACTATTTCTTTACCTTCTCTTATAACGCTTACGTTTAAGCCTAATGTGCTGGGTTGCTAATTATCAGCAACGCGACAACTACCGTTTGTGGTGGAGTACTGTTATTTGCAGTCATAATTTTCTCCTCCCTTTCTCTAACAATGCCAAAATACTGTTGGATTCTTTTATGGTTAGGACCTTTTGTTATTTTACTGCGAAGCGATTTTAGTTCCTTTCTGATCATCCCGTGATGGTCTGAGAAAGAGATAGACGAGATCTGTTGCGAATAATGCTATTTTAATCCAGCGCGTTCTGCAAGGGATCTGGCAGTGATATATCTTCGGTAACGAAGCCTCCTTTGGGCAGCGGAACTAATCTAGCCGTCTGCTTTTCGGCCGATAACGGCGATGCTACTGCTGTCACCGATTGTCAGAATTACACTCAATAAAAGCACCACTGATGACCTTGCTTGGCGGCTACTCAAAGGAAGTTTCTGATGTAAGGTGATTAAACGATTCTTTCTTGTAAACACATCAAACTGTATGGATGGCTTCTTTTGCGAAGATACATAATAAGTAGCTGGGATGGAGCTCATGATTAACTTGAAAATTGTGCAACACATTCAAACCAAAGAAATGTAAATATAAAATTAATAGTATAAAAATGCATGCTGATGCCTGCCTTGGAAGTACGGTTTGTGAAAAACCATTGCTGGTTTACGACAGACTATGGATTCGAATCGTGTTTTGAACAGTTTCAACCTAGTAGTGTAATTTTTGTCAAACCAATCCTCGGTTCATGATTAATTGATGAAAAAAATTTCGTCTTTTCGTTATAATTTCGATTTTTTGTCAGAATAGTTTAAACGAAAATAGTTCTTTTCTTGATTTTGCTTTTTATCTTTTATGGCAGAATAATTCAAAATAAGTCCTCGATAGAATTTCATAAAATAAATAAAACCCACTCAGAAAAACTCTTTTTGTTGTAACTTTTGGAAATCGATGGGCACTGGTTTCCACGTAGTTGTCAACGGCAGTTGAGTTCCGACGATTTCACATCGGAACGAGAGTACGGCAAAACACCTACCACCATCTCTTATTCCTAAAGTTTAACTGTTATATTACAGGTTGCATATTGTAAGTTCTACGGTCTTTTTTTCTGAGTTTTAAGAGATTTAGTCGAGGTTCATATGGAAGTGTTTTCACTCCCAGAAAGTGGGTTTTTATTCTGTAAAACAGACAAATCGGCCAAACGAAAAGGAAATTACCATAGACAGATTCATTAGTCTTGTAACCTGGATTGTTTCGGTCCTAATTCAAAACAACTCCATTCTTGAGTTTTAGAATCAAAAATCCGAATTTCTGGGAACTGGCTGAAAAGGTTATAGAAAAAAAATTCATCTAGTTGGCAATGGAACTTAAAACGGTCTCTCTTCTGGCAGCCTAGTGCTATACAAGTAAAAGCGTTACAACAGGGTTACACAAATCATCTCGGAATCTAAAGAATTTTGGTATTTAGGTTCACTGATTAAATTTGCGGAGTCGTTTCATTTTGCCATCATAAATAGGACATCCCAAAAAGTAATTATTCCTTCAAATTTTTTGATGATATTACAAAACGGAACATTATATGATTGTGATCATTTCTTTTCTTGTTATCCTCTGTTATTATAGTTCTTATATTTTAATAGCAGATTATTAATTGGATTTTGCATGGTTTTATGCAGTTTAAATGTTTATTTGAACACATTTCAGCATTGTTACGAATACGTATAGAGAGAAATTTAAACATTTTTGTCCGTCTTCTAAGTAAAATCCATTGCAATTTGTTGGGCACTCAAGAACTGCATTTTGCATCTTATATGTATACTAGTTATTCTTAAGACAAAGAGTAAATTGCTGCGATAAAGTTGCATTTTCTGTTTGATCATTATTAATTCCTAATCCCATTTCTTACATTAGTAAATCACTTTATTTGCAAACAGACCCGCTTTAGTGTATGCTGAATAAATTCCAATTTAAATTACAGAAATTGCAAAGCTGATGATTGTAGGATGCCTTGACTTGCTCGCATGGAATGTGAGGAAATTGGAGAAGAATTGAATGCACCTAGTAAAGAAAACTTCTTTGTGTTTTCATTAAATTATTTGAATATCCAATCGAATACATTCAGGTAAGCAACTCTTGATCTGGTTATTTTTAATTATTTCTTAAATGAAATGCAAATTTAATTTGCTTTTATATGGAAATACAAAACATTATATATTGACAAAAATTGGTCGAGTTCGTTACTTAGTATCACTTCGTCAATGAAAAAAAAAAAGATATTTCCTCGTATTTTTATTTAAATTAATTTTTGCGAACCATTGTGAATTTAAATATTCCCAAAAATTGAAAACGAATGTGGTCCAAGAGTTAACAGCACTGAGCTGTAATATAGATATATAGCAGTAGAACTCTCTTGGCGGACAGCAAATTGAAGAGCTAATTTTGAAGCGGTTAGGTATAGTTCAAAGTATTTCCACCCTCTCTATTTTTTTTTTGTCATATAATTGTGCCTATTGAATATTTTTAATCTTGTTCAATTTTAATCTTATCGAATAGAGTACTAACTCGTTCCTCCCTTCAGTTTAATATGGTCATCACTGCCAAGGGGGAAAAAAAATCCCATTTTTTGGTGCATTAATATTTATGAGAAATTTACTGCTAACTACCAGTTATTTACATCAATCAGTTTTTAAATTACTGCAATACCAATTTCGAAATCAGTTCGTACTTTTTTATGGAAGCGATTCACGCAATGGAAGTTGTGGGTCAGAAACCATTCGCGTGATCACTCTTGATTTGCGTGCAACGTCACACAATTATTCTTCCAATCAACTCTCAATTTTCTTGTAGAATAAGATGATTTACTGCTTAGAACAGTAGTAATTGGGCGATTCGTTGGGACTTTCACAGAAAGTTTTATTAACCAAAGTCTTCCTAAAAGAAATAATTCATTTAATTTGTTATGCAGCGAGTGTTAGTTGACTTAATGCCACATTAAATATCATGTTTATAGTTTTTTTCCTTCCCGTTACACAGCGCTTAGTACACAATGGATAATGAAACTAATGCTTCGATGTATAAACATTTCTTTTATTGTAATTAACTACGATGTAAATTATGTGCCATTATTCATAATTCATTTACTTAATTAAGCATTTTTAATTTGAGAAATGTTCTCGTAGTTTTGGAAATCGAATGATGCAGAAAAATTACCGAAAACTAATTCAGAAACATAAAAAAAATTACTATTCGATGTGCTGTAAATGTTTAATAATTAATCACATAATTTTATCCCCAAGTAATTGACTTTGTTTCAAAGGAAATAATGGCATTTCATTGGTTTTACATAAACCGTTGGAAGGGCATTAGTCTTCATGAAAAATTGAAATCGAATTCATTCTAATTACTATACTTATTTCAGAAACAGATATGCAGGATAACTTATTGGGCTTAAATTCGATTTTTGCTTTTAAATGGTGCTTTAATATAACTGGCCTGATTCCAGGTGAAACGGAGGCGAAAAATACCGTAAAATCTCGAGTCTTGACTGCTGGATCGAAGAATCTAGTTCAGGTTTCGGGTGACACTTCAGAAAAAAAAAAATAATAGTTTATTTTTCTTGTCTCACACAGCCAACAATATAGACTTTATCGGTTATCCTTTGCTTTAAATTTTTTAATGTCTTGTCTCCAAATTGTGAATTAAATTTCGATTCAAATGAGCATCTTTTTTTCTCAATACGACTGGCTTATTCATCAATGCGCCTTTTGATCCTGGTGACTCGCTTCCTCCGTTTAGCTATCGAGAATCGGCGACTTTGGTTTCTCTAACGATATCCGTTTTTATTAGCTTCATCAACATTATGATTTTCTTGCTGACAAATCTCAAGAACTTCTTGTGCTACATCGTACACAGTTGAAGAATGCGATTCGTACGCGTCTGAGAGTCGATGTTTTGATTCTTCAGCATACCGCAAACGACTAGGCCGGCCCGATTTGTCTAACCCTATTACATAGTAAAGTATATAAGGAAGGTGGGACTTACAAAAGATGTCTGGAATGAAGAGGAATCCCGAAATGTGAGGGTCTAGAAAGTTTGAATGTATTTCGGTTGCAGTTAGAAAACAATCATAAAAATCAGTTTTTCGTGTGATTTCTTAAGAAATATGACCAACATTTTATTCCAGTTTCACTTATTTAACTCGGTAATCATGCAACGATGATATTTTCCGTTCGTTTCAAGTATATTGCTTCTTTAGTATTGCGCCATTTAAGCACTTTAAAGAAATGGTGTTTCTCAAGTATTTATTCAAGATATACCCGATGCTTGACAATCGTATGTTGCATGTACGTTACAGATAAACCGGCTCGTGGACTATTCTCATTGTTGAGTTAGTTTTATTATCATACCTTGTCTACTTTTATTCTAGTTGGGGAAATCAGAAGCCAGTCAGTGTCTCAGGAGCAATTTATATACTTTTGGAAGTCTTCTGCGCCTTGCAAGATGATCGTATGCTGTGCGATACATAAGCTATCCATTGGGCTCAACAATTATCCCATGAGACGTCTAATGTAGCTTTTAGCCTAATTAAAGCAGTGTTGTCGCCTCAGAGATCCAACCGCTACATGCTTTATTAATTAGTAGGAAACTTTCTTATCGTATGTCCTTTATATTGGCAGTCACTTCTTTGTTTACAGTTACGTGAGTTTGGTGATAAGAGGCAGTGATGGTGGGTTATTTATATTAATTTGGTTAGCAGTTTTAGGTTTATAATATTCCAGTTCAATTTATTGTATTACGGCATGCGCAGTATACCATAATTAGCATGACCGCGTCGGGACGGTACAGTATTGTATTGAAATAAGTAACATACGGTTGTTGACTCGAAGCGATTATTCTACTAAGATTATACTGTTGCACATATTCTTCGGGGTTTGATGTTGACATCATCTAGTGCAGTACCGAGAGTGTATAAATCAATCTCGACATGAAGTGCTACTAAGCAGAAATATCCAGAAAAAGATACTAAATAAACAAAGGGCAGTTTTCCTTTCTTCAGTACTACATGTTGCAAATAGCTAAAAGTGATACTCATCTTCAGTGGAATACAATATACTGGAATGGTTCATTATCAAATGAAAGAAAGCGCATTAAAATACTTCTCCTCTCGGTAAAAAGCTTTTAAAATGAAACTTTCGAGTAGTAAACAAGAATTGCGTTTAGTTTCCCCCCTTTAAAGTTGTTCTAATCTCAAGTGTTCCATTATAATAGTTTGGCTTTGAAAAGGAACGTTCGATTGGGTAGAGATTTATCTTCCCTCCTGGTACTTCAACTACTTACTCAAGGGGTTTTCGATTAATGATAGAGTTGAGTCTAACGAGCTCGGCGAGATCCATAAAACTTGCACAGTTCTGTACATTTTGCTGATGCAGCATTTACTCCGTCGCTTTCGAGTGCCTAATTCTGTTTATAGCTGAACTGTCTTGGCTGACAGTATCATAGATTAGCAGCGGTAGTGCGAATCGAAGTTGTCCGAAATCGAAATTCGCCTCGCGGGTGTCATCCCTCAATCTGAAAACAGTAGAAATGTCAAGTCACCATTCACGCAACTCGTTGACAACAAAATGCACTTCTCGGGTTTGAGTGGTTTGTTACGGAAGCTACGACAACAATCAACAACATCAGTTTGAAAAGAAGAATCCCTTGCTTTTTCTTCACGTGCAATCATTTATTCGTCAAAAGGGAAACAATAAACATTTATAAGTGCTGTTACTGCGTCTCGCTTTCTGTATCCATCTGCGTGTTTTGCCATGTCCACTTTTCCAAGGACTCGCAAATACGGTTGTAGATTGTACGTTTCCCGAACGGATTACTAATACCTACATATTGATGTTGAGAGGCGATCACAGACTTTTTGGAGAATTTATAGAACTGCGCGTTTACTTTCGCATATATTATAATATTTGACATGGTTTACTTCTATGATTTCCGTTCCCTTAAAATATATTTATTTCTGATAAGGAACAAGCGAGCCGGAGAGAGTATGCAGCTGACAGGTGTAACAGATAGCATATAGACAGGGACGTAGAAGCAGCCTCCACGGAAACTTTTTTTTTCTTCTATGGTTTGATCAACTCCTTATGTTGTCATCGACATATGCTAATATATAACGAAAAGAATTACATCGTAGTGTATGTTATAGGTGTACATTCGTTCAAGATACTCGGATACTCGGGGGAAATAAATAGGCAAGTGATTGGAGCTTTGGACATTAGTCATGTACATAAATAGTCTAGCTGTTGATATTGTTTTTTTAGGTGAGAAGTTATCGTCATACGTTATCGAAGCCATTAATTGCGGAAGATGACAACACACAGATCCCGGATGTCCAACAGAATTGTCAACTCACAACAAGCTATGATTTACATATCAAAGAGTAAAGAATGAAATGAATCGAAACTATCAGAATAATATTCCTTTTTTATACGATCTTTTCTTGCACCGTAGCACAGGAAAATATTACTGCATTTAGTTTTCTGTAAGCGGAGCCATGATTTTAATTTCAAGCCGTTGTATTTTATCTATTTCTAATTACTCTTGGATTTTGAAATTTTTTGATTTCCATTGTTTCAGAATTTTTATCCCAGTATTATCCAATTTTAGATAAAACTTGAATATTTACATTTCTACATAAAATCGTGATGATATTTTGTTGAAAAAAAAATCAGTAGGAACGGAAATCGAATGTGTGCTTCTGTACAGAAAAACTTTCTCGTTGGAGAGCCAGCTGGATTGGTCATATAGCTTTCAGCAACAACTCTTTTACTTTGGATGCTGACAAGTGGCAAAGTGCTGGCAGCAGATACTAAAGAAACGTCTTCTGCTGGTAGTGCATAGAGGCAGACATCAGACAAAACTTGTCGATATCTAACCCTGGCGACAACAGCCAGTTGGGAAATATTTAATAACAACTTACAAGTGATGCTCTATTTTTTCCTTTTCCTCCCCTGGTCCTCTACTGGTACTGGTGAATCTAGCCCGCATCATTGCAAAATCAATAGTCAACTTTTCTGTCTGTAGCTTGCTTCATATCTCGTAGATGGAAAAATGGAAGTATTTCGTTCTTTTTCGGACTAATGTTTTCGTCTTTTTTTCACTCTTTGCATATTCACTGTGATTGGATTTGCCGGAGAAAAAAAATCCGAAATAGACTATATTACATCCTTTATTTTCGTCTTCACTATGTAACATGGACTTACTGCCTATATTAATATGGAAAGCAGTCATAAAAAGTCAGTAATCATTAAACATAGCTAGCTAAAAGCATGTTGATGGCATCCCTTGTATGATGCAATATTTTACAGTTAGGTACGTTGTTTTAACTTGATGCATTGGCAGGAATATAATGCTACATGTAGAGGCTGCAGAATGGCTTCTTTAGCACAGCGATAGTTTCCGTTCAAGCGAAGCTAGAATACACAAGTAAAAGAAAGTAATTTTATATTTTGACCAGTTTCTTGCCAGTGATATTTATCTGCTTTTTGTGAAACAGATATTGAAGATATTAACCGAATCAGGCTAACAATGGTTTATTACTTGGATTAATTATATCTTTCACGAGTATTCTGTAATTTTTCAACAGTCTCATCATTCTCTGTACATTTTTACTATTTATTTATTTCGTATGCGGTTCTCCCCATTCCTCAACCGTCCTTTAGGACTGGTTGAGTCCTCCTAATGAGGGATTAAGTATGTATTTTTATGACTGTAGATCCGTGTATGTTCACGGGCCGGTTTGCCTGTTCTGAGGGACGAAAAACCCTAGTTTCCGGGTCAAAAAACCCCCTACCTCGGTATGAGACCAGATAACTTTCCTCACATCATGGACGGGAATCGAACCCCAGATCTTTCCGACCAAAAGGCTTCATCTATACCGACTGGGCTTCGGAGGCTCACACTTTTACTATGCTGAGTGTGATGCTGCACGCTGACTCCGACATCGGAGCCCGTCGTTCACAAAATGGTGTTATTGGAGTGCACTTTTCAGAAGGCCGAACAGTTGGTAGTTAGGAGATGCCAGATCCGGTCTATGATCGCTGTGGGGAAGATCATTCCAGTTAAATGTTGCAAGTTTTTTCATTTGGTTATACAATAAATTAAAGATGTAAAGAAATTATATCATTGTGTTAAACCTTTACTCTATTTGTATATCGGAAATATATCCTTTCTTCATTACTTTAACCTTAGGATCTCTTCTGGGTCTGACTCCCATTAATGAGTCCTCAATAAAGGTAGTGGCTCTTCCCATAAAGCATGGCACACACCCGAAAGGATATGTGCTTTCCATTATGGAGTACTAAGTCAGCATCGGCCACTATATACAAGTAGCCTAGTCGTGAAGATGTTTCACGCGCAAACTTTGTTTGCTTATACTAGGATTAAGGATTAAACAAGAATATAATTTCTTGGCATCTTTAATTTAATTCCAGCTAAATGTTGCAGTTGTATCCCTCTATGCAAACTGGTGTGGTCGTTTTCATGGAAGAGGACTATATTCATTCTGGTGGGTTGGATTCTGCCGATGTTTTTTGCAATTTCTGCAACATATTCACTACGTTTTAATAATTAATTACCGTTTTGAATTGATCGCGGTGCCTCTCTCCAGAAAGCAGTAGCCTATCTTTCCCTACGGGTTACTTTAAAATTTTTTCTTGATTTGAGATGATAATCGACTTCGTTTCAGGATCGTATAGGGAACCCACATCACCTGTGGTTGAACATGGCAAAAGCTCGTGAGTTCTGTTTGTTCCAAAATACTAACGTAGCAATGGGAAAAAAGTTAATAATGACATTTTTTAAAAAAAAAAAATTTGTATGCCAAAAATGAGTAATCTGTAGGCTTTGCTCTAGAGGCTAAACATGGAATTCTTTCAAGCTACTTCGGGTCTCTCACAAGCAGGGTGGTGACCTCCCACTGTGCGACGAAATTCACCTGCTTCTTCAAGATATTCGCAAGCAGTAATGTCCTTAGTGAGATTCGAACAAGCAGCCTGTTGGTTGGAAAGCGCAGATACTAGTCAAACTGGCTGGCAATTTTTTAAAAAATTAAAATCTTCCATTGTTTGTGGTTGAAAAAAAAAAATGTAAACCTATGGTATATCAGTACTGTGAGTGGGTTGAGGGTTTGAAAATGCAGAAACCTTGTCCTAGAGGCTAAACTGTACTTTTTTTTTTTTTTTTTGTTTTGCTTTTCATCTGAGCGATGACCATTCATTTACCACCTGCAAACATTCATGCCAGAATAGGATTGGAACCTACAACTTGTTTTGTTGGAGATTTCACACAAAACAGTAATAAACTGGCAGACCGTAGTTAATTATTGCTTTGTGTAAAATGCGTGGGGACTCTTCGAAAATGCTCTATTTGTGCCCCTATTAAGTGATCGTTTATTCTAACATTTTTTTTTTTTTTTTTTACTCATACCAAAATAAAAATAAATAAATAAAATAAGAGCGTTCAGTTTGCCGGTCTCATACGATGGCGGTAAAGTATTTCATTTCACAGTACAGACGCATCGACCAAGGAGCATACGCAGTTGATAGACAATAAAATTTGCAGAAGAAATTAGCCTGCGGTATCATAATATTAATTAGTTTTCTAGGAAGAAAACTAATTAATAGGTAATAAATAGGTAATAGATGAATTTACAGAAAGGTTGTGACGTTGAGCAAAAAAAAAAAAATGAAAATTTATTTTTTCGTTATCTCAAAATGAATTTGGTGAACGATAAGCAAACGTTAAATTGTTTATTTAGGGAGAAATAAATTTAGAAATATTTATGAACTTTTAGGTTTGGAAAATGAGTTTTTATTTTTAACTGAATGCTATCAAGACCTCTCCTTGATGCCGATGGCGTCCGTGTAGTATTTATGTTTACATCTTGAAACAAGCTAAACTGTAATTCTGGATCATTCATATATATTTTATTTTGCGGGATTTTCATTTAAAAAATTACTCCGTCTCAGACGGGATGACAGAATTTTTCTTCCCTCAGTCTTTTGTTTTATTCTACAAAATAAATAAACAAATTTGCCGGAGAGCGCGATTAGTTTACAGACGTAATTCGCTCTCATCCTGGTCTTAGTTACTTAATCGTAATCTGAATAATTAACTTATACACTTCACGTTCATCGCCAATTTCCGATATCATAATGTAAAATATCAACGAATTCATTTAAAGCTCGATATTTATCGGACTGTTTTGCATCGAAATTGGAAGCCTGATGGGGTTTCTATTTCAGCTTCTGAGGGTTGGGGAGGAACTGCAGAATATATGTTTTAAAGTTATCGTTGATTAACCATGTTGCTTTGGTTTTTAAATAATTTTAAGAATGCGTTGCATCTGTTTTACGTATCTGAATTTCACGCATGGTTATTCTCTTTACACTAATCCTTTTCACTGTTTTTCCTGCATCCGTCGATACAGAGAAATTATCTCTAGGTTTTGAATTGTTGGCAGATGCGCCCAGAATTTTCCCGTGCTCATTTTCTCTTCGCTATTTCTCATTACTTTCTTTCTTTGTATTCTCGCCTCATTTTTAGTTATTCTAGTTTTTCTGAGGGAATTGATAATACTTTATCAGTTTTTCTGAGGGAATTAAAATCGAACTGCAGAATACTGAGCAGTATTCTGCAGTTCGATTTTAGTTAAATATACCGATTGTATACCAAGATTTGTTTCTGACGTGTTAATCCTGTTATGCAAGTGGACAGTGCTCAGCTTGGGAATACTGCTCAGTAATGTCACGCCTTGAATCAGACCTCTTACGCCCAGTTTGACACAACACGAAATCCAAAGCTGCAATACGACAAATAGATACGTTTATGACAATGTCTGTTTCAACCATCGAGAGGACATTCATGCTAATTGTAACAGAATCTCATGCAAATTACTATAGTCTTACTGGAAGCCTGCTGTTAATATAAAGGAGATAATTATGAGTTGCATTCACACTGATTACCTTGAGGATGACGGTTTCTATCTCTTGATAATACTTTATCAGCCGTATTTTCAACATATGCTTGATTTTTTTTTTTTCAAATATATTCTGTAATATATACATTTACTGTATTCGAGAAGGCACTTCTCGAATACGGTAAATGTTGCGAGAAATAGAAATATTTTAGTACAGTAAACCCTCGATTTAACGGACTTCGGATTTAATGGACCCTGTTAATTTTAAAATGCTTTTAACCAAGATTTGCTTATAATTAAATTAACAGGTTATTTTTTTGTTATTGATTTCCTGTTATTTTTAACAGATTTTAGCGAATAGGCCATCATGTATTAGAAAAACACTGTAGTAATTTAGCTGACATAAATGAGTCACCGCTCATAAAACATGTTCGGTGAATGATTAGCACGTGATCTAATCATTCACTGAAATCTCTATGTAATTGGTTTTTTTTTTAACGCGTGGCATGACTTTCTGCGGCAGTTTTAACGCGTGCGGGCCGATGTTCCGACGTGCGCTAAGCCACGCCCAGTAGTGTGTATTTGTTTACCCGAGGTGAATATTTTATGTACGTACGCATTTTATAGACCTATTCAATATAAATTTAAAATTACAACTTTGCCGTGAAATTAAACTTTTCATAGATACAGTACTTAATTTTAATTACATAAAAGTTTCTACATAAATAAAAACATGTAAATTAGCTAATTTGTCAGTTTTTTATCATACGCATTCAGAAAATTTGCTTTATTATATAACGGACTTTCGGATTTAACAGACACTCCCCCCCCCGCCCGAATTAGTCCATTATATCGAGGTTTTACTGTAATGTCTGTTGGTTACGTCAAGGCTCTTCAGGAACTATGAAGCTGCTGTTATTCATGAAACTCTTTATACGCCTCAAAATAATACGAAAAATAATCTCAATATACGATAATTTATTTTAGAAAATTCCACATTCTCCAGAGCATGCTCGCATTAATTTTCCTTTGTGTCATCATTGTTAAAAGTTCCATATAAAGAAATGTATAATTTTTTTCCATTTCATTTTTCAGAATCGCAATATCAATAACCTGCTATTGCTATTTAGAACAAACACAAGGCTATTTTATGCACAGGCATAAAATAGCCTTACATGCCCTCACTTTATTTTTATTTTTTAAAGTAATCTCTATGTAGATTATGGCTGGTCTGCGGAGAGACACTCTAAATTCTTCTGTAGGAACACCCTGGTCGTATTTTTTTGAAGAAATGTCTTATTTTCATTTACAGCAGGACAGTGTACAGGTTAGGGTTAGTTAGTTGTTACCCCAGAACAACTATACGAAAGGGGCGTGGGTGTATCATGTCTGTAAAGTGCGCGTATTCTGAGGCTGGGTTGTCTGTTTTTCAGGAAGAAACAGAATTTTGCCATTTTGGTAAGAAACTGACTCTTCAGATGAAAACCAAAGCCCTTATATATATAAAGAGTCCTTGCTTACTAGAACAGAATTTGGTCTTTCCACTCAAACAGACAAAAGAAACAGAAAATGGTTCTAAAGTTGGTTTTTTTTTTGTTGTTGTTTATTTCATTGGAGATGCATGTCACTTGGGCACATGATCATAGCGGTTCAACAAAATAAAAAAAAAATCGCTTATTATCAATGTCAAAAAAAATCTAATAAAAAAAGTGATCCCTACCTCTCTTGGCGTCTCTTTCGTAAGTTTAAGATTTCAAGGGCATTTTGAAAGAGTCTGACATCCATAAGGGGGGGGAAATTGTTTAAATTTTTGGAAATATTATCCCCACCTTTCCCAGATCAGCATTGAATCTAAGATGTATAAAATGAATGGCAGAAGCGCTGTTATATTTAAAATGTTTTCTATTTAATGGCTTTTATATATTGCACCATGTTGAGGGAATAGAAAATAGATCCCAAGAGAAGTTTCTTGGTAAAAAATGGCATGATGTTGACCTTGATTTATCCTAGTCATTTACTCGGATAAATCAAATGTCAGCAATATGCGCTTGATGGTGACGTTATAAAAGGTGTCGATTATGAATCCTGATTTCTTCGGATAGCTGAATACAGTTCCAGGTGTTTTTAATCCTTAATAAAAGAATGTTAGATTTTGGTACATTGTGGAAGTCTTATGGCAACACCATTCCATTTCTTATAAACAGTTTCTTTTTTTCCATCAATTTTAAAAAGTTTTGCTCCCTTTAATATCAGTCCCACCTACGAAAGCTTAATGATGGCTACTCAATAGGTCAAATTTAAAAGATTTTCAAGCCGCCACAGGCTTTCATTTCACGGGATGTGGTCTCCTCCACTGCGACAAAACTTCTTGTTCGCAAAAATTATCCTTGTTCATCGTTCTTTTTTTATCCTGTGTCAGTCTCTTGTTTTTTCTCCCTCCACACGAGTATAATCTCCTCTGTAAATTATATTCATAGAGAGTTAAATTACAGCGCAATCTCCTACTAAATTATATGCATTCGTATTACCTCTTTATCTGTCAGTAAAAGTGCTGCAGATTTACATTCTGTGAATTTCTTTTTGTAATCTAGGTAATTTCAGAAGTCTGAAATTACTTCATTTCGAATCCCATTTAGGACCCGAAGAACTTTTATTAGAACTTTTCAACTGAAGGTGAGTTCGCAGAATTTTTCATCTGGAAAAACACACGTAATTTACAAACAACAATGTATTGGCTTATAGCTTTAGTTGATTCCTCTGTAATTCCAAAGCAATAACAGCCACCTGGAAACCTTCTTTACTCATCACTGAGTCCTTTTCAGAGTTTTTCTAAAACCAGATAACCAAGTTTGAGCAGTTGCCCTGGTCGACTTCAGTGTTGTAAAGTGGAGCACTGACCTCATTATCATTGCATCAGTTTATCGTATTGTGTTCCTCACCCTTGCAGTGCACTTCAGAACACGGTTCACCTGCGCCTTCCAAATTGCAGCATCATATAAAGATGGAAAGAAGTATAATTTTTCATCATTGTATCGCCTGCAAACTGCTGCCTTTATAATGAGCAATAAAGTCGCTCATAGTTCTTATGTAAACCAGTACTTGGTGCTTCAAATGCACCTTTAGGGTACTTTTTGCCAACTATCTGCAATGGCACAAGTAACGGTAAGCTAACCATATGTTCCTTGTTCACGAATTAAATAGGCCTGATTTAACCTTAGATTTTTTTTAGACATAACTCTATCTTTCAAACTGCTGTTCTTGAATAAATAAGAAACAATTTTTCGTGCAATTATAAGCGTACCGTCTTTTTAGATTACAAACTGGCATCTGTATATTGTCCTGAACCAAAAGCTTCAGTAACCTTTCCACCACTGCAAACAAATTGTCCTTTAGATTTAGTTAACAAGTAGGGTGTAAACATGTCAAAATCAATATCTCGAGGATAGTGTAGCACCATTAAACAACAGCTAGTGAAGATTTATGGTGGCTTAGTAAATTAATGTTCTGCTATATTTGAGTTGGTAACTTCCTCATGTAGGCGCACAATACATTGGTACATTACAATATGACGAGAAGAGATATTTATTTCTTCATCAGCCGTTAAATATCGCCCCGAAAGCGGTGGTAATGCCGATTGTGTCAAGGTTAATAGCCGAGTAGCTGCTTAAACCATGTTCATTTGCTTTTAATTAAAAACTAACATATCGTTAATTTGCATTTAATTAAAATCTATCTTGTCGGTATATTATTACGGCACTAAAAGCGCTGGACGAATTTTGTCGCTGTGCTAATGAGACTATTCATTAGGATTGGTATGTTTTTATCATTTATAATATTTGAGTTGTATCAACAGTCTCAAGCGTTTGTAGAAGTGTATTTCGTTCTGTGAAAGCTATCAAAAAGTTCGGAGACAGTGTAATGCCTGTGTAGTGCAGTCGCGAGGATGATGCACCATTGTACTTCGGCTGAAAATACCTGGGTTAATATTATTAAGTACGCGATGGATTTTCAGCTGAAAGTGAATTAGCCAATGGCATACAGCAGTGGCAGCTTTTTATTTATTATTATTTTTAATTATTTTGCAAACAGGCTCACTGACCAAAGACCAAATGCAGATAAACAGAGATTTATTTACTGGTTTCTATAGCCTTCCTTTCTTCGTCGTCATTCCATTCAAACCAAAACAATGGCAGACATTTCTTCTCCGGTATAAGTAACTCCTCCGCGGCGACATGTTTACCTTCGAAGAATATCCCATGAACCCTCACTTTGAGCGTACTTACGTATGCAAGAAACCTAAACACCTCAAAACAATTTTTTAATTAATTGAAGTTTGAAAGGGACACAAACAACCTTTTTCATTTTTAGTTTTAGAAATGTAATTCTTTTTCTAGTTTTCAACAGAATCCTTCTGTTGGAAAGAACCGGGTTCGAATTCCGTCTAGGCCTGAAGAATCTTTATCAGGGCTTTTCAGGTGAAAGTGAGTTAGCTTTTTACTTGAAAAGTCTCTCACGAAAGTGGCAATGTTTTATCATCACGCATACTGGCAAACTGGCCAGGAGAAGACACGCAGTTTACAGACAAAATATACTCTATAGGGTTAGCCACCTATCCTGGAATAACGGTTAAGAAATCCGAGGGCGCCTCTAACGGTTGTAGGTGCTTGACTGAACCTGATGAGGACCGTGGAAGAAGTATGTTCGACGATAGCTTATCTGTTGACGAGCGAATTGATTAATTAACTCAATCTTCCGCAGATAAATTTTGAAATACCATCCAGGCGTTAGCTGATCTTTTTATGCTTTATGACTACCCTAACAGAAATGGCATTTATTTTTTCTCCGAGAATAGACAAAACCATATACTCTCACACCGGTTTTGTTTGAGAGTGTATGTAATAAGATACCACTTCATGACCGTAGCTGTCCTGGAAGTAATCCTAAAACAATCTTCAATGAACCAGCGGCGGGAATTGAACTGCAGCTTCTTCGGTACTTGGAACTTGGCATTGTTTGCGTTCAAGAATGTGTCAGCAGAGCTAATCTAAGGTAGTATGCTCATTTAAATAGAATGGGTGAAGGAAGGTTAGCAAAACAAATGTTTGATGCCAAGAGGACAGGAAATAGTCCTAGAGGAAGACCAAGGTCTAGGGGGATTGATTCGATCAGAAGTGCTTTAGAAGAACGAAATGTTAGATACGACAATATTGGAGTGCTGACAAGTAATAGACTAATTTGGAGGAAAATTGTTGATAGGAGATTATTCATAATATAAAATTAATCCTGTAGTGCTCTCTTAGTAGCTTAAACATCCCTTGAGGATACATATCAGAAAATTGATAAGTGTATATATAACATCACATGAAATGTTTGCTATTCCTCTATTTTTACTTCGCTTGATTCTCTTCCACCTGCATTTTGTACATTAATCAACGATGGACGTTTCTTATTTAAGTCCAAATTCCCTCGAATAACACCGCTAACACAGTCAAAAGAACATTCACATTACTCAACTTATGCCCCTCGCATAAATTAATGCACAACAAAAGCTCTTATATCTAAGGATGTACATGTAGGCGGATGATGAATAACAGTCTATAATATAATGTTCTTCAAATAATAGAGACTTGACAAAGGTGCTGAAAGAATTCTCCCTTTCTGCAAATCGCAGTTATGGCTCCAAGAACGACTTAAGTATTACTTTATTCGCTTGACTACCAAAGAAGATGAGTCTAGTTTCACTTTTCTAAATCTGAGAAGACGGTTTAACGCGAGCCATTAAAACGTCGAATTTCGCATCACATTTCTTGGAAAAATCCCGCTGAAATTGCTCCAAGAGACCATTAAAATATATTAATAGGTTTATAGCTATGCTTTTAGCGACAGTGTCGCAGTAGTGCCATGTTGCTAGCACTTTTCCTTTCCTTCCCACGTGAGTTTCCTGGAACGTGCATCGCCAGCTTGATAATAGCGTCGGCATCAGTGATAACGAGGAGTTAACACGTTGTAGAGAGCCCTTTTGATTGTAATGCTGTTAAAAGGCCCCGCAGCATTAATGGTAACTGTCTTGTGGTCCAACTGTCGGCATCTTCATGTAATACACCTGTAGCAGGACGCGAAAACATAGTCGCATTCATTAGAATGCAGAGCGCTTCGTGGCCCTTATGGCATCGGTCTTTGTGCTGAGAAAGTTGAGTCTCCCGAATGAAAAGCATAAGGCGAAGAGGTGGGTTGTAACTTCTGTTGGAACTAAATTAGTCATTTGTATTCTTTACGGGTGGACGGAAGTCGCCAAGAAAAGACAGCCGGTCGCCTGTTTGTTCCGCTGATGTTTCGGTATGTTGGTAAAGCTGCAATTCACTGGTTTTATAGCGGGGATTTGAATGCAGACTTCGATATTAGCATTTCTATGCGTACACGAATTTCTGTTAAATCGGTGTACCGACAAAGAATACGTTGAAATCAAAATCCGACGCTTTTGTCTTCCTGTCTTCTAATACCTTTTGAACACGCGAAGTATTGAAAACGTTGAAACGTATTGCAAATAGGTTTATTCTTAAAGGGATGTGAGTTGAGGCGGTTGATGTTTAAGCGCGTGCGTTAGGCCTTATTTAAATTGAATAAATCCAATAGTTCGCTAGCTTGAACTGCTGGATTTATCGAGAATAAAATGAAGGGTGCATCGAATGTTGGCAATGTGAATACCACTTTTGCAGTTTGTTTTTTTTCTTAAAATTTCCATTGTTTCTTTAAATTGTTTTTATTTTTAGATATAGCGTCTCTTATAATATGAAGGATTACTTACTGGTGGGATGGAAATTGCATCTACAGTATGGCGAGAAAAAAAAAAAAAAAAAAAAAAAAAACTACTGAATAACGGAAGACTATAACGATGTATGTTATGTCGAAGTTCAATACTATTTTTTTATTTTATTTATTTATTTATTTTTTTTTTTTTTTACCACACCGTTATTTCCCATTGTGGTAATGAAAACCAGGACTAAAAGTAGTTTTTAGAATACGAAAACTACAAGTATCTGTTGTGGTTTTCATATTCTAAAAACATGATGCTCAATTTGTTTCCCGTGAAATTTGAAAAATCGTAGGAAAACTTTAAATTTACATGATAGCTCTGTATATATATATATATATATATATATACACAGTATATAATATTGTTTACAGCAATATTATATATTGTATATATATATATTGTATAAATTAAAATATTTCTCCGCCCCCATCAAAAAAAAAAATCGTAATACAGACATATTATTATTATAATATTTATTGTATTTATATTCAATACAAAATACACAGCGAATATTGCAAAAATCAAATGCAAATATTACATTTTTAACATCTTACATACACATTTGATATAGCACACACTTAGTCTTAAAACATTTTAAATTTGTTTTCATTATTTCAAGCCCCCCCCCCCCTCAACAAAACTAACGGCCCACAGTTTGGGAAGCGCTGGCTTACGGGATGTAACTGGGCGAAAGATCTTGTTCAGAGAAAATCATTTTTAAGAAAAAGATTATATTGAGAATTAAAGAAATTGTCCATTATAAATTATTATTTATTTATTTATTGTATGATGGTGAAATACAGCGGGAAACATAATACACCGATGTAACAGATGCATGACAACTAAAAGCCACATAAAAGAAAGTTTTACAGAGCAATTTTTCAAGCTAGTTTATAGCTTCTGTCCTAACATTATGTATATCTTGTATAGTTCCCTCGAAAGCATATATCGGGCAGTGCAGTAAAATGTGGTAAATAGTTTGAGAGTGATAACCGCAGTCACAAGTAGGAGAGTTGGTCCATTTATGTAGATGTTGTTTACATCTACCATGACGTTCTAATGCGGTTTAAGGTTGTCCAAAGATGATGTGGTTGTCCCAATCCAGGTAGGGTCCAATATAGCTAATTTGGGATTATTATAGTACTGGAGCCATTTATCTTTCCATCTATCAGTCAAGTTGAAAGATTCACCTATTAAATTCCTTTGCTGTTCTCCAACTAAGATTTCTTGATTTTAGTCTCCATGTAGAGGGATTTTAATGTATTCGTGGATGGGTGGGTTAACATTGTTGGTTATTATATGTCTTCGTGGATAGGTAGGTTAATTGTTGGTTAAATTTTTCCGTAATTTATCACGAGCTGCTTTTCTGCTTAAGATAGGAGGTGCGATGTTACTGATGACAGGAAGCCAATAATTTGGTGTATAGATCTTATAGTTCCTGTTATTATTATTCTCATCGTTTGATTAAGTTGGATGTCCACCTTAGAAGTATGAACACTGTTGAGTCATACTGGGGAACAGTACTCTGCAGCTGAATAAACCAAGGCTAAAGCTGATAGAAGTAAAGCTTCAGCTTCTGGATTATGTTATTACGACTTTTTGTTTTCACTAGGTGTTCTTTGAGTGTTCTATCTAGGGTAACACCTAAATATTTAGGTGTACTGTTAATGTAATCCAGTAATGTATCTGAAGAAAACAGTAGGTTTGAAATTAGCCTGTTTGTTATTAAGATGGAAGGTAGACACTGCAGTTTTTGATAGGTTTGGATTTAAGTTAAATTTAAGGACCAATGCCAATAATAGCATTAAAAAAATCACTTAAAGCCTTTTTATTCCCGTATAGGGAATAGGCGAGGCCGTTTTACCCTATCTAAATTTTGGAGACTGAGTAGGCAGTTCAGTCTCCACTGGTAGCCAATCAGAGATAGCTGACCCAAGGCTATCACTAATTAAGCAGTCTACAGTGAAGAGACGGCTCAACAGGTGCTGCCATCTCGTGGTCCCTAACACAATTTTTTTTATGTCTGAAAATAGTGTGGATTCTATGGTCGATTTTCTTGAGTTTACGGGACGAAAAACCCGAGTTTCCGTGGGAAAAAAAAAACCGCTTGTCCGTTTTTTTTCAAGTCCAATCCTTCTGCTAATTTCTTTAAACTGGATTATTTAACGGATTCATCACAATCAGAATCTTCGGCAGAACTTTCCCCCGCCATTTGCTTCGACGTCATCTATTAATTGTACCAGTTCCTCCTAATTTAAATCTATTTCTCCATCAATTAATTCACTAATTTCGTTTATCTACCATATCACAATGTCCTCTAAGTGGCTATTAATATCAAAATATCTTTTGTACATAAAAAAAGCATTACATATTGTATGTAACTCACCAGAAAATAAAGTGTTCAGCTTGAGATTAACACTTATGATTTTTAATGCGCTTTCCTGGCAGAAAACGAAGACAATTTTCAACAATAAACACTTTATGCGGTAAACAGTTATACATGCTTGCTGAAGGGTATTTCCTCTAAAATGAATTCTGTGCTTATAACTACATGCGCGATACGGGCAGACCCAAATTTAACGAAGATAAAATTTGCTTTTTAAGTCGCGCGGTGAAAAATATATGAAAAGATAAAATGTTACTAAAATTTGTAGACCGTGTTTTTATCGAAACCGCGTTGAATTTGTAGACCGCGTTATACGAGGGTTACCTGTATTTGTATCTCTCGCCTTTCAGTTGAAAGACGGTGTTATACTTTATTGTTTATTTATTTATTATTATTATTATTATTTTTTTTTTTGCTCAGAAGAATTTTTATTTACTGACTAAATTTCAAAAAGTCTGAAAACACTAATAATTTTTTTTTTTATTCTAATTTAAGAAGAGTAATTGATATACCTTTCAACGAAAAGCAACTTATTTGCAGATAATGTTTTTTTTTTTCTTCTCTGAGTTTCTTAAGAAACAGTGAGAATAAAAAAGCCAGTTTAACTCACTAATTGACCTTTTTTTTTTACAGTAGGGAGCCGATGTTCTTTCTAAGATTACACTTTTTATGTTACTGAAATCTCTGACTTCTTAATTATCTTGGTGAGGCTTTTTAGTTGTCGTTTTTAGTTAACGCAAGTTTTCTGAACCCGTGTCCTCGTAGGTTCCCTGGTGACTGTGATTTCTACACCATTCTTTAAAGATGCATACATGTAGACAGACTTTGAAAAAAGGGAAGGTAAAGAAAGTAAGAAGATCCGTTGATCGCTAATCTGGATCGTGACTAGAAAATGTAGTATGTTAAAAAAAAAAAATCGGCACCTGATTCTGACAGCTTCGTTTCTCGACTGACCTGAATACTAGCAGGATGGGATTATCTATAAATATGCTTGTTTATCGGAGCCATTGTTTCTTCGGTGTCTTCATGAAGATAGAACTCCACTAGAAACTTACTGTGGACTGAAATGCTTGAAGACTATTGATGTCTGTGATTTTTCAGCCAATAGATTTCCCGAGGTTTTAAAACTGATTAAATGTAAACACTAGCATTTCTTATAAAATGAAAAACGCTAGGGGATGAATAGGTAGATGACTGAAGGATTTTGAAAACAAAAAATCCATACGATATAGATAGTAAGAAAAAATGTATAAAGCTGGAAGAAAAGTGACGATAGATGGAATCGGAAAACATTTGCTCATAAAGATAATTCCTTTTGAAACTGTCGAATGAATCCTGCCATTCTTTTAAAATTAATTCGTAAGCTATATCTGTTTTAAGTGATATCATCCACTCCAGCGGCTTGCCCCTAGCGGCTATGCAACCAGCCAATGAACTTGCTCTTTCCTATCAGGAAGATTTTCACCCGCACTTTTTTCTGTCTGCCATCTCTTCTATGAATACCAAAAAGGTGAAATTTAACCAACTCCGAGCAAAATTTTCGGGTTGATTGTTGACCATACTACACTATTTCGGAGAACAAATTATATTTTCCTAGAGGCTCTGTTTCGATGACAACGAAACGACGCAGAGAACTGACTAGTTTAATAATGAACATCTTCACTTACAAAGGTGTTTTAGTAACTGATACTTCTGATTAAGTGTAAAGAAAACACGAGTAGGTTAGCTGTTGCTGTGACACTTTGTAGATCTTTTAATCCTTTCCCACTGAGACTGCTTAAAAGAGTGATATAGTGTTTCTGGAATCGCAGGAAAAAACAACAACTATAAAACTGTTCAGTTTCGCTGTTCTAATATTCTCCGACTTCTTTGCCAGTAGATTTCCTTGTGCAGTTCTTCATGCTAGATCTTCACTTTCAGTAAAGCTTCTCCTGCTTATTAACGAACAAGCAATAGGAAACTTTGCTTGCGATTTTTCTTGAAAAAAAAACTTTTTTTTTGGCTAGACTATCTAATCTTTGGTTCTAAATAAAAACCTTATTAGCATACGCATGCTGGCTAATACAGATTTATTGCAATATACGTAACAATGTGAATGGCTAATCGGTTTATTTCTGAATTTAAAAAAAAAATAATATGAGAATGAAGACAGCGAATCCATTAAGAGAAGATAAAAGCATTATAAACATGTATATTTAGTATGATATTTATTTTGGATTTACTAGGCTATGTTATTAAAAAAAGTTTTTGAACCACCACCCTTAATGTTCCACAGTGTTGCATAAATAAGTAGCTACTTATGAGCCCATGACATAATACTGCACCTATATTATGTTTATATAGCTTTACTGGTTCAGTGTCGCTTGTGATCAGAAAGAGCTTAAGCAAATTTTCAGATTGGATTACCAGAAAAGCACAACTACACCTTTGGTTATAATAATTTTTTTTATAATAAATTTAGTTTAATCCTTTATCCCAGTGAGAGCAAACAAAGTTTGCGCCTGAAAATATCTTCAGGACTGAATATGGTGTTGTACTACCTTACTGGGGTAAGGTAGGGCAACTCGTAGCAAAGGTGGAGCAAGCTTCCATCACAACTATCCCACTATCTCCCATAATGCAAAATACATCTCCTTACGGTTTCGACCTTTATTGAGGTCTCTTCAGTGGGAGCCAGGCCCAGTGGTTGAGATACCAGGCAGAAGCAATAGCGAGGTCATCTTTACCTATAGGAGTTGCCGAAAGATGTGCCACCTTTTTTATCAAATTACTCTGGATTTAGATGTTGAAAGTTGACTTTCTACACCTTTGGTTATTATTTTTTTTTGTTTTCTGTTTTTAATATATTTGTCATGGTAAAAAAAAAAGAAATAAATCCTTTAACTTCATTTATAATCCAACGGACATAGTGGGAACTCCTTTAGCTGTAACTAACTTAGAAATTGGTGGGCAACAGTTCTTTATCCTTAGGTGTCAGCGATAGCTGAGCTCATTGCTGATTTGTGATGAGATGAGAGTACCGCAATTTAGCGATTCCAAACGTATTATTGTTCAAAATAGTATGAATTCTGCAGTAGCTTTGTTTGTTTTGAATTATAAGTCCAGGAAGGAGGAGATGAAAACCTACTTGCCTGCACCGATGAGCAACTAACTCGAGCTGGAATTGTTGACAGAAGCATTTTGCATTACACGACAAAAGTCTTAGAAAATATTTTTATAATAGGTTATACATCGTCAGAAATGTCTGGTATAAGAAAACTAAATAAATTTTGTTTGCTTTAAAACCTCTCTCTCTCAACCAGAGTTTACGTAATATACTTTAACGTGCTATCACATACCTAACTAATGGAATTATATAATTGTTCTTATCCAGTTTGGGATAGACAGATGTGCTTTTGGCTCCATTGTACCGTATGTGGTATTTGCCTTTTTATAGACTTTGCGACCTCTTGAGTGTAGGAGTGACTTATCGCAACAATATTGCAGCCTCCCGTACAGATAACTGAAAAATTCTAATAAGAACTGGAAATGCCATCGATTCACGTATGCTTATTATGTATAAAGAAAGGATGATATAATGGGGGAAAAAAGGTTGATTATATATTACAGACGTAAAAAACGGGCCACTAAATGGGTAAGCGATGCGCAAGAACAGTTTCTCCCTCATTTTTCAACCACATCTTCACAAGAAACAACTTGTTTCCAAAGGGCTGCTGGTATACTCATGAGCATTCCGACTTCAGAAGGATATCTTACTAGTTGGAATAAATGCTAAGTAGGAGAATTAAGTGGTAGATGACCCTCATCGCCGTGTGAAACACAACCACACTACTTATTGCAGTACTGAAGTGGCGAATGCTTTGATCTGCAGTCCCATTGATTCCACGTAATGCGAGTGATACCTTTCGAAAGCATGTGAAACATGCTAATATATTAAAACTTCTCCATTTGGAGGGTACAACAGTTAAACAGTGTCGCAGGCGGGCCGCCAGAGGAGGGGGGGGGGTGAGAGAGTTCTTGTAGTGTATGTGAATTGCGGAATGCACCGTCGATGCCATGTTATGGGAAGAAGATGGTCACTAATCTATAGGCGTTATGTTCAAGAGTCCAGCTGTAAAACCCTACATCTTTTCATAGAACCTAATCACATTGAAACGTACAAGAAACAATGATGATGTCATTGCAATTAAAATAAACATGCCTAGAAAACAACAGAAAATGACAAAATATACAAAACATCCAAAATCCCTACAAAAAAAAAAAAAACACTTTTAGTAAAACATGTCACTAACATAAATTAAAGATACCTAGAAATTATACAAGGTTTGCACCTAAAGTATTTTCAGGACTGGGGCAACTCGTGGTAAAGGTGGTATGACTTCACATCACTTGCCTTAGTATCCCATAATGCAAAGCACATCTCCTTGCGGACATGTATAATACTATGCATCATAGGAAGGGTCACCACATAGACCGGTTTCGACCATTATTGAGGTCTCATCAGTGGGAGCCAGAACCACTGATTATGGGATACTAAGGCAAGTGATATGAAGTCATACTACCTTTACCACGACTTTCCCCAGTTCTGAAAATACTCCAGGCGCAAACTTTGTTAGCTTACACTTGGATAAAGGATTAAACCAAGTAGAAAAACTTTCAACATATTACTAACATTTTATTAACATCACTTACAGACATTTAGATCGGACCCTCCCTCCCCTGTTTTTTGACAGCAGTATCATCGCAGCTACAACCCACATTCCACCTTAATTGTCCAAATCACCATGATTGCTTGCGCCACAAGGCTGAGACTGCCTTTATGTGTTCAGACACCATTTCAGACGCTAGAAAATGTTGCATTTAGAATCCCCTGCTTTTGATCTTATCTGCTGGCTTAATGCTTCCTTGTCCCATTTACTTATATTCATCACTTCCTCAGGTCACTTTTTCAATCTTTGAAGTTTGACATTTATGCAATCCGGCTGTCCAAATGGTGACGCGTCATCTTACTAGATGACCTTAATGACTAGTAGCTTTACTTTTCGAATACCACGGACCAAACTGCGAGATGTGAAAATGTTTGCAGTTAGCATTGTCATAACTCAAATCGTGCATTCAATATATCCAATATATCCTTGATCTTTTCTTCTTTTTCTAGATTTACGTTAGCGGTCACCGATCCTCTAGCTAATTCATATCACAACTCCTTACACTCTTGTAATCCAAAGCGTTTGCTTTGGTGAAAGAGTTACAGAAATGTTTCTTATCAGCGTGAAGGCCTTCATTCCTCATTCTATTCAATATTCCCGCTCACTTTCCAATCCATGGTTTAGCCATAGGTATACGGAGACAGTTGGAAAAAAAAAAAAAAATTCAACATATTGCATAGGTGGCCTTTAATAAGAACCTCAGATATGCTTAAGTGTAAGTTAAGTACACAAAATAACGACCGTTAGCAAATGGAAATCTGATTTCACTCAGGCCATCAGCAGAAATCTCGCCTCCTGTCCAAAGATAAGTCGCGCCATCTGGTCCTTTTCAAATACTATCGGACACGACTTTTGCTCACCTACGCTTCTACCTCAGTCTTATTCAGAAAGCATCACTGTTACGGGACCTATAATACTAAATAATTAGACTCCAAAAATCGCCTGATCACGATAGTATCACTCCAATAGTACACAAACGTTTGCTCCAGAACTAAAAACCTGTTCTGTATATTCTCTGCAGTCTTTCATATGAAGTTGACATTTATCCTAATGCTTGTGAGCAATCAGATATTCAACCTTTCTTAGAAAAGGGAGATAAATGTCTGCCGTCCAACCACAAACCAATCGCTATTACTTCAGCCATCTCCCAAATAATGGAGATAGTTACCAACAGTCAATTTCTTTGCTACCTAGATTGCTAAAAGTTAATTGGTGACCAGTAGTATGGATTCCCTCACTCTAGATCCACGACAGACCTCGTAGCCTATATCACTGTTGGATCCTACGTTCTCCTCCGATATATATTCTAGCTGTTGACTGACTCCACATTCGAACACAGAGAAAATTTATTTTTAACTGCGCCACTCTGTTCTAATTTGCATCAGCTAACACATTGTTGTTATCACCTTAATTCAGGCCGAAATACTCCTTATTATATATGTAGGATTCCCGCCAAGGTTCGAACTATTTTAATGAGCGGTGCAATGAAAGAAATCAGGCAAACACAAGATTCAACTCAAAAAATTATTTAATGCTTTAACACATAAATTTACATTAAAACAAGAAATTCTAGTAGGGATAATACAATTTAAGAATAAATAAGTTCTCTTTAAGACATTAGTAATTCACTCAGCTGAGTATATCATTTAAGATTAAAATTTAAGTATATAAATTCTACTCTTCTTATTATCCAAGATTCCAAATACAATTTCACTCTGAACAAAGCTATCGTTCAATGTGCTTCAAATATTGATTCAGTTTAACTATTCAGAACAATTCACAAAGCCTAAGTCATCAGACATTCATTAAGCAACTTTTAAGTTTATCAATCTAACACGATAGTTCTCATAAAATTCAGTCTCTCAAATTTACATTGCGTTCTCTCGTAACAGGCTTCTTTATATCATACATGCAATCTTGAACTATTAATTCAGAGATTCATATATTACGTTTACGGGGAAATGTTTCACTGTATCACACATTCAATCTTGAATTGTTAATTTCAGCAATATGAATTATATCATGTTCTCCAGAAACAAGCTTCGCTACTTCACACGGGGCATAGAAAAGATATCCTTACCGGTATAAACAGTATAGCTTCCTCATTATCGAGAATTCTGGAAACTCTCCTTGGTTCCTGAAGACTTTCACTTTGAGAACACACAAATATTATAGAATCCTGGGTTTCAGTAACTGATTAATTAACTCGGGAGAATTTATCTTGCTCGTAATTGCCTAACTTTCAATATTTCTTGCTCATTCTTATTATTCTTTTGTCCAACGCTATCCTTCTGCGAGGCGATAGGAATTTATAAAAGAATAAGAGCTCGAAGAAAGATAAGTCAAAATACAGAGTGGTTGTCAGTTCTTCCTACTCCGTTCAGCCCCAGGTTATTTTTTCCATCTTTTCATCTTGTCTCACTTCTATTTTTTTTTTTTTTTTTTTTTTTTGTACTACTCATGACATCCTACTCTCCTTTCCCGCCAAAATCTGGTTCTAACTAGTTTTGTTGATACCGAACTGGTTTCTTGCATACTGTACAGTAACTCACGATAAGGCACGCGCTGGCTAAAAATAACATTATTTCTCACAACAACCAATCAAGTCTTATTTTGAAGAAATTCTTGGATACATTACATTTCACTAATATCATAAAAGGATTGCATAATTCCCAATTTTTATTTCTGTATCAGTAATATTAATTTCATAATAATAAGTGATATTTAATACATAGTTTTTACAACTGCACTTCATCTCAAAACAATAAATGAACAATGAATATTAATAAACATAATTTGAAAGAAATCATATGAATAGCATACTATTAATAAGAGATTATTAGTCCGATGAGTAAATTTGGCTTAGGGAATGGCTGATTTTGTTGGATTCTGAATGAAGTATTAATAATTTCCAATTCTCTTCATTCAGAATCCAACATCACCCACCACTGGATACGTGCCATGGAAAGGTTTCGAAAAACGTGCTGTCGCCCCTGACATTTCCAGATCATTCGATCGTGTTTGCTCGAGGTCGGCTTAGAAAATGACCATTTTGGTCTACTTTCCACCGTCTGTAATTGGGTAGAAGCTTTCTCTCTGATCGTTCATTGCGTGTCATGACTGATGGTTCCCTCTCTTCGAGGACCCCCCCCCCCAATTCAGGAGTGCTTCAGGGCTCTGTTCTATCACCTACTACTGTTTGTCTTCCATATATAGATGTTATGTTCCATCGAGTCGTTTTCGACTCCTGGTGACTCCATGAACATACATTCTCCATTCAGATCTGTCCCTGGCCATATCTTTCAGAATTTCCAAGTGCATTCTAGTTGCTTCTTTAACTCCATCCACCCATCTAATTCTTGGTCTTCCTCTTCTCCTGCTTCCATTAACTTTAGCAAGCATCATCGTCTTCTCCAGACTGTCATTTGCTCGCATAATATGTCCGAAGTATGACAATTTTTGCTTGATGATCATAGCTTCGAGGGAGCAATCTGGCTTTATTCTCTATCACTGATTTATTGGTTTGCTTTGCAGTTCATGGTATTCTTAGTAAACGTCTCCAAACCCATAATTCAAATGCATCTATCTTTCACTCTTTCTCAGGGTCCAACTTTCACATCCATACAGTACTACGGGGAATACCATTGCTTTCACGATTCTGATTTTTGTTGCGAGGCTAATATCTTTATCTTTAAAGATCTTGCTTAAATTTGTCATTGCTTTCTTTCGAGTAATAATCTTCTAACTTCTTCAGTACAATAGCCATCTTGATCAGTTCGGGATCCTAGCACAAAATTGTTAACCGCTTCCATTTTCTCCCCAGCTACTTCAAAATCATTAAGTTCACATGTTGCCATAACTTTTGTCTTTTTGAGGTTAAGTTTAAGACCATATTTAGCACTTTCTTCTTTAACTTTCGTAATAAGTTCCTCCAAATCTTCTTTGCATTCTGCTAGCAAGGTGGTATCATCTGCATACCTCAAATTTAATATTTCTTCCACCAATTTTCCAACTGAAGACTCCTCCAGCCATGCCATTCTTAAAATGTATAGATGACTTAATCACCAATAATCCCCACCCAATGCTGATTATGGTACAGTACATTCGTTCTGCTCATTTAAGAAATCGCATGCACTGCTCAGACATTCCGATATTCCAGGCCAAATCAGTAGTACTGGAGATTAGGGATCGAATCTCCAGTACTACTGACTTACCCCTTTTTCCAGTTATACACACAAATCACTAGACAATATCAAATCTTGCTGCTTTAACCAACTTTGTACGAATCCAAAATTCCCTTTTCGATGCATTTTAAAGGTGCCATTCATTTTTCATGGTAATCTCATCAACGAAAAAAAAAAAAATTATATATATATATATATATATATAGAAAGAGAGACTCCAGTGAAATAGTTAGAATTCATCCACGTAATAAGACCTCGACGACTCATCATATACGATTATTTAACATTTTTGTCTCCCTTTTGCATCAAAATTTTGCTTTAAAAAAGAACTCCAAGTAAAAGCGTCTTAAAATTCTGATAAGAACTGAAGCTTCACTTCCAGATAGTAAATTGCAGAATTTTAAGTTATACGATTGATAAGCCGGTACCTCTGCAGCCTCTTGATAATTTCCATTATGCTATATCTGCAGAAGAAAGACTTCCCCTATTTCAGTTGATTTATTTCTGTCTTTTCGTACAACTCAAATTGACTACTGACAGTTTTTCCTTATTTTCATTTTGGAGTCTCTAAATCCATGAAGTAATTCTTAGTCCTCTTTTTTTTTTTTTTTTTTTTTAATGAGTTATTTTTAAATTTGTTGTTTTGGGATTTTCATCTGTTTCTTTCTATTTTTTTTTCATGTTTTTTTCTGAAATGTATCATCTGCCTTACGAGTAATTCGGAGCGTATTTGTAATTTATTTTGCCATCCCCTCCTATTGACAGCATTGACATGTTTTGTCCTACACATTAATAGAGGAGTTCCCCTAAAATCACAACATTCTAAATTTTCATTTAAGAAATAATTCTTTATAACATATATTTATTGACAATTTATCGGAATTAATAATCACTGTGAAAATCAAAAATTTGGTCATCACCCTTACTTAAATGTTCACATGTATCCAACCATACTTTATAGTCAACTATTGAACGAAACTGAAACGTTTCGAAATTTACCAGAGAGCTTATGAGAATATAACTTTCGGCATCGGAGCTGTCTTGGTATGAACTACTTTAAAGACTCGAGTTCTACCCAGAAGCCCGAATTTTGCCTTTATTGGTGCTTAAATTAGGTTAGGTTAGCTCAGCTCTTTGGAACGTTTGGTTCTTAAAAAGAGAGAGAGAGAGAGCAAAAACTTGATTAATTATCTCCGGTTGTTCATATGTAAGAAAGTTGTATTCATCAAAAGTTATTCATCATAAATTTAAGCACTAATACAAGGCGAACATATATGCTCCTGGGCAGAGCTCGTGTCTTAAGTATTGCATACCAAGGCAACCCCGACTATATCTTATGTTAAATTAAGCCTTTTGGGCTCAATACTTTACTAATTAAATTTTCACTTTTTTCAGCGAAAAAGTCACTATCACTTTTTTTTTTTTTTTTTCAGTGATTGCCACTTGTTGCTTGATGGCAGTCCTCGGTGTTTTCTAATATACGTTTCGTCATATGCTGCGATAATTCCATTGATTCTTTTTTTAGGGAGCTTGTCATGTATTGATCCAAACTTAACATAAGTCTTCTGAAAAATCTTCATTAATCCTTTCTCTCTCGACTGTTTTCATACTAAACTACCAATTTCTTTTCACTGTCTTCTTTCTTGCTTTTTTGGATGATTGTGAATCCATGAACTAAAATGTTATGCATACTTGAAGGCATATGATATCAAGAGCCTAACTTGAGAAATAGGCTATATATATATATATATATATATATATATATATATATATATATATATATATATATTTTTTTTTTTACAGGAATTGTCAAATGTTTTCATGATCACCTGACATGGTCTTGAAATGATGCAAGATCGCACATTTAATTCTGCATTGCTGTCAACTATAAAATCCTACTATATTTCCATCATCAGTAGAGCCGTATCTTGGCTTTGGATAATCTATAATTATTCCAAGTAAGCGAAGCGTTGGTTCTAATTGTTCTTGTTCTTCCATTTTCTTTTTAATTCCATGAATTCAAGTTGCTGGTGGAACTCGGTATCGACGATGCCCTTTGTTGTAAAGACCCAAGTTCTAAAATCTTCTAGAACGCGAAAGGATTTAATAGGGGCTTTCAGCTGAGGTGAGTCAGCGAATCATAATAGAGGAGGCAAGATTCTTCTTCTCGGATACGTAACCCTTTCATCTTGCAAACCGTCCAGAACACACATTAATAGTCATAATACGGCCGCATAACTTCATTACTTCAGTCGTAATTCCTAACCACCACCCAAATTGAGGGTTGAATATTTAAATAAACTTCATTATTTTAAAACTAAAATAAGTAATTAAAGGGAAAATATCGATTGTTTTGCCGGGAAATGCTTATTATTTGTGGAGAAGACAGCTTAGTGTGGACCATTCTCTGCACACACACTTTGTGAAAATTCCAACAGCAGAACGGCAGTTTCTGTGTTACTGGTACCAGTACGTCTGGCGCCAATATTATTCCATGTATGACGGTAATTTATCATCTTCATATTCCCTATTTTCCCTTGGGTGTTAGCACAGTGGCCTGTTACATCCAAATAACTTGGCTTCTTTGAAACCTAGTTAATGCTCTGATAGGGAAGTTGATCCTCTCTGCATGGTTTATTATGACTGCAATTTGCATTTATTTTTCTAGTCTGTTTGCGGGATTAAAAACCTCAGCTTCCGTATGAAATCAACCAACTTCACTTCAAAAGCCCTGATAACGTAGACGGTATTTGAATTCAGATCTTGCCAACGATGCCCTTTGGGTATAATGTAGGAAAGGCTGAGCTCCTGTGAAACTATTTAGTTTCATGTTCTTCCAAGATGCACTCAGCAGTCCCATGCGTATTTCCCAGCCTGTATCACTCTTTGGTTTATTGTATAACGACTTGCAGTATGAGCAACTTGTTGTAGGTACGTTTCGGATGATACTTATAATCTATTGGCATTTAGGATCTTGAACAAAATCTTTCCATCAATTTAGTTTTGATTTCATTTGGACCATTTTTATTCACAAGATGATTCGAAATTATAATAACAATCCCTTTTGCTGCATGGAATTGAATGAAATTTAGTATTTAGGATTATTGGTAAACCTAAATTTATCGAGTGATTTCAGTTTAGTTTCCATCAGAGAATTTTTTTTAGTGGCATAGTTACCAGACACCATTAACTTGTGTGTCAAAATATATGGCAAAGCAATTCTAAGATCAATTTTGATAATGAATGATATACAAAGCGCACTTTGTTTAAAATGCTTGTCTCCGATCGTCCCTATATTCTACTGTTTTGTTCTGTTTCGTTTAATAGCTTTGTCTATGATTTTTTTTTAAAATTAATCTGCAATATTGTTCAACCTGAAAACAATATGTACAATGTGATTCTGTTAATATAAGATATTACTAAAGAAATCTTTTATAAAAATGTTTTTTTTAACATGCAATAGTCACTGAATTCGCGTGTCTGTAATTTATGCAAAAACTTGTATCTTCTTTACTTGCAAAACAAATATATATATATATTTTCTCTTTTAGTTTGTTAGATATTAGATACGTAGCGCATATTAATGGGAATAAAAGTATTCCCCATCCCATTCATGTGCCTTTTCCTACCCATGAGGTTGACTGCCATGATGTGACTCATGGTTGACTGCCATGATGTGACTCATGGTTGACTACGGGTGTAACGACACGTGGTTAAGGACCCTATCTCTTCCACATATTGTTGTAAGTATTCATGGCTGCAAATACGTGTGTGCGGAGCCGGTTTGCCTGTTTCGAGGGACGAAAAACCTGCGTTTCCGGGTGGGGAAAAAACCCTCTACCTCCGTTTGTGATTAGCTAACTCATCTGTAGTCGAAAGAGACCAGATGAAAGTTATTCACGTCATGGACGGGAATCGAATCCAGGTCTTTCCGACCAAAGGGCACCCTCTATACTAAGCTAATACTCTCAAAAAAAAAAAAAACCTCTTATTTCGTATTAATTCTGAATTTCATACCTGCTGCTGCTTTTTTTTTTTTTTTTTTGTGACGATACCGCAGTTTTTAGTTCCTCAATTCATAGGTCAATTCCGATATTAATTATATTTTTAGCTTCTATTTCTTGTTGATAAAATTTTCATTACGAGATATGCTCATAAGGCGTTATCATGATGCTGAATTCAGGTGTCCAAAAGTTTGTTTTCATACCTGTTTGTGGACCATGCAGCCAACAAAGCATTTTTCCTCTGATTTTTTATGCAGTTTGTATAGTTTTACTTATTTATTAATTTTATTCGTTGCATCATTCCTGACACACAGACATACAAAAAAAAAAAAAAAAAAAAAGAAAGAAAAATCTTTAACTCCAAACAAATGAATAATCGTCCGCATTCTATTTTTGTGCGGCAAACGCACCCGTAATTGAAACCGTATTTCTTTCGGCAGCATGAGCTAAACAGTTCATCATAAAGAGCAACTGTAATAGACTCAATACTTCACCGATGATCCTGTGTCATGCTCACGCACTTAGTATAGGACTCAGCCTTTTCCCATGCGCATATTTTTGTTTGGTGTCCAAGAGACGGGGAAGGTTGGCGTAGGCGTTAAAATAGATTGCTTTGATTTGTTACGGCCTTGCCATGTACACATCTAAATCGCGAGTTTTGTAGTACTGGGCTTCCATATCATTCACTCTGTCGTCTTATTCCTTGGGGGTAATACATTATGTCATCGTTTATGTTTGTGTAGCCTGCTATCAAACCTTTGATGCATGGACTCTTGCGTGCAACATCTGGAATATTTATTTCTTCGTTTTCCTCCCCATGTGGGAGGTTTAAAAAAACAAAGAAAAAAAAAAACATGACATTTAAGTAAGGCCGTTTGTGATACAGAAGACCTCGAAGATCGGAAGGTAAATTAAATAATGGTGGGCGATATCCATCTTGTCTAACATTGGCCATCACCATCACGGACTGCGATAGCCACGTGATCAGTCAGAACAGCTGTTGTTTAATACAGGGGGAAATTTATTGTTTAAAGAAGGTTTTCTACATAAAAGCATAGCTTTTACAACGCTTTTAAATTATTCTTCATTCATTTCTCTGTTCTGCGAGATCATCTATTTGAGGTTTGTTGCTCTTTAAGGCGTCTGTTCCTTTATATATTTCCGCCTTTCCCTGTAATTATTATTTAATGGTTATTTTTAGCAGTCTCTTATTGCCATGTTATTGATGTTTAAGTTGTTTACACTTCTAATGGTCTAGTTTTTCAATTATATTTTGCATAGAATGATTTCTTTTTACAGCTTTACTTATTTTATTTAATAATTTAATTCTCTGCAGAATTTCATTTATGCACTCACGTTCTTTATACTCATAATAATTCACCAGCTCTCAAGTAGTGAACATTAGTAATTTTCTCTCTTTGGGTTATATTGCCGAAACAAATACTTTTATGTCTTCGTTAAGCCTTCCTAGGTGTTGTTGCTTAAGAAAATCATAAATATTACGAGATGAGACATACTTACGTGCGATTAACTCGAAAGCGACAAGCTGTCGTCCTGCTTGTAATGTAACTTTAGCATCAAGATTGAACTCCTTTATGTTAAATTACATTTATGGAGTGGCATCTTGTAGAGAATTGCTACTGACTACGGGTAATTTGCTTAATTAAATATGAAATTTAATTCTGCATAAGCGTAACACGGAGTGGATTGAGACATTAATATATTTAGCGATTCCTTTTTCACACCTTCGCATTACATTTAAATTCAGGTAATTGCGCTTTTCTTAAGTTTTGAAAATTATAGCGTCGGCGCACACTAACGTTCCAGTATATTAGAAGCAGCTTCTTGTGATATACACAAAAGATAAAAAAAAATAAAGTGCGCTTTATCTCTTGGTTCGAATTCCACACTGATCGATATGGGTATGTGTGACATCGGGGATTCTTAGAGCTCTCGTGAGCATGAATCATTAGTTGGAACGGTCTTGTGCTTATAGAGAAATTTATAATTCGTTTCTGAATCCCAATAGCTGGTGATACTCGACTTTGTGTGCCGTGTTTGCACTTAGCATAATGGCAAACAATCTTTCAAGAAAACATTTCTTTTATCTTTAAGTCTTCTTTTATAGCTTCCGTTTCGATCTCGTTGACCAATAGTTGTTGCATTCTTATAAGATTTACATTCGAGGACGTTTTTATGGATTCTGTAATCTTGTCAGGATTATTAATCACTGGGGAAGTAATTGCAACAAAGAGGTCTTGTACTTAATATTTCGGGGGAGGATTTGAAGAGCGCCTTGCATTCGTATCGATTTTGTTATTATTCTCGAAGATGGAACTATCGGATTTCTGATAACCGAAAGGGAGACAAGAAAACCATTAGATTCACGAAACCATGTCTGACTTAGTAATTAAATGCAGAAATTAATATTGTTGTGTCTACGGCACGCATTTCCTGACATTAGGCGCTTATAGGATGCCTTATAGACTTCAGTTTGAAAATCGATTGTATTATGCTATGTCATGTGTAAAGTTGATTGGGATGTTAGCCTCAAACCCCCCTCCCCTTCGTTTTACTCTCGTCATGGCATATTTTCTGTGAAAATAGCTCAGCGCACTCTGTTGATACCTTGGTCTGAGTATAGGGATTCTTTTCTTTCATTCATGTTGCTGGCGTCTCATGGTTCCGTTTAGATGGCGGTATTCAGTACATAATGATGGATTCGGCAGTTCATCAATGTCTTTATATTGTTTTGGACTTAAACAACTTCAATTGAGCATCGTAACTGAGGGGTATATCATTTTATGTGATGTGTTATTCTGTTTTTTTTTTTTTTTTTATTTCCCCATGTGGCAAAGTGTCACAACGACCTAAAATGGAGGGAACTATGTAAGTATACGAAGCATTGTTTTTAAAATTTCCATATAAATTTATTTCTGTTTTTATATATTCTGTTACTGAAATAATTACAGATAATTATTAGGTTAATCCTAACCTCCGTTCGGTAATACGGAGGTTATTATTCGGTAACGAAAATGCCTTTCGGTTAAATAAATAAATAAAACTGATTCGAAGCACTTGGAGAAACCTGTATTAAGCTTTTCAACTGAGGTGTTTGCTAGTCATACGGAGTTAGTAGACCATGCAGATAGGATTACTTATTTTTTTGTAAAGCCATTACTTAGCCGTAAGTCTGACATGAGAGGAATGAAAACATTGGATTCTATTCGTATTTAGCCATTTCTCAAATTTTAACATTTTAAGATTTCTGAAATGTACATCATCATCTGAAAAGTTCAAACTTTTGCTAAGCAAAGCAAATGGTTCGACTTTATGAATTGAATTTATGTACCCTGATCCAGTATATATTCATGATCCTATACCTTCATGGCCATTCCCTGGGGGACATCATTGGATTTTTTAGCAAGCAGTTTAGGCAAGAAGATAAAAAAATAATAATTTACTAACCAAAGACAAATGAAAGTGTGCGCTATGAAACTGTCCTATCCAATAATAACTCGCATATCGATCTCCTT